>NC_141997.1:16923703-17224653 GCF_049901715.1 Pseudonaja textilis
CTGGGTTTCTCATAGGCGCGTCTGCAGACTAACAGCTTTAATCAATTTCAGGCCGAGAGTTGCGGATTTAACTGGATTTTGTTTTGACCGAGAGCAAAACGAATCTCCCTTGAAATGAAAACTCCAGCCACGATCCTCATCAACCACGGCCTTGACATAAAAATAAGTGATCATATCTATCAAGAGAAATTCTTCATCTTATAAAGCCAGGCTACTCAATCGACAATTATTAAAGGAGTCTCTAATTTGCTTATATGATATATATATTTTTTTTTAAAAAAAACGGATGTGCATTTTAAGACGTTGGGAAAGAGGAGATATTCGCTTCCTTGGCCGAAGAGGGAAAGTAGCTACATTCTAGGGGTTTGGCATGGAAATGACGCGGGACCTTCCTTTTTATAGACCCAAGATCAACCTGACTTTCCCTGCTTCGGGTTAGAAGCCTGACACCACTCACAAAAAATGGGTTGTGTGTCAAGTGCGAATCTCCAGAGCGACGGGTCTCTATAGCGGAAACCCTCTGTAATACCTTACTACAACCCGAGACCCGGTTCCAAAGCCCTTCTGACTCCCCGGCCGTGAGTCCCGTTCTCTTCGGTCCCGTCCGCTTAAGGCCCAAAGGCTCTGTGCCAGCTCGAAATATCAAACCCCCTTCCCCGTTCCAGCTTCGGGAGAGGGCGAGGAGGAGGCGTGGAAGTGATGAATTAGCCCAAGAGCAGAGTCTTCATAAATCAGCCCGGGTGTGATTCCCGATCAATTCCAACTAGTCATGAATATGCTAAGTAAAGCGCAGGACAGTGTTTTAGACAGTTATTTCTTCATTAAGGATCACTCAGTGATTTCTCTCACAAATGCTCTAATCTGATTTCCTTTTGATTTCCATTAGAGACAGTGAATAATGACATTTAATTTAGCCCTGCGCCATAAAACCCAAAGATATTTGCTCGTAATTGAATTACTGCCTACCCTTCACTACGGTCTCATAACTTTCAATTATAACCCTGACAGCTGGGCGATATGAGTTGCCGGTACAACACTAAAAATAAAAGGTTAATAAGGAGTAGCTACCGCAGGAGCTCCAATTTATTTGCAGCAGATTTCCACACTAAATTGAAACTAGAGCCTTTAACAACAAGGGACAGGAGCTATTGACTAGGATCAGAAGACAATTCTCAAAGTACTAAAATATCTATTTTGGAGTGAGGGGGCGGGGGTCTCTTCCGTTGCTTCCTTTCTTTTACCAAACAAGAATAAGATCTTGAACCACTCCTATCAGGCACATCAAGCCCTGTTTATGTTTAAATTAAGGGCGGTCGGTTTTCTCAGCGGCCGCTCTCTTTTAAATATTTCTTTTCTATCAGGCTGAAGTCTTTCTGGGTGTATAGCTTTTATAGATTTCGTGTGAAAAAGGGGGCAATTTTGCCCGGAGGAAGGGAGCGGAGAACAAATATTTCAAAAACCTGCAAACACTTGGAACACCAATTTTCCTGTAACTATGAATATCCTGTTAGAGTGTTGGACTAACTCCAGTAATAAACTGTTTTAAAGAAGGAGTGCAAAATTCAACTACAAGTAATTTATTTTAATGAAAACTTTGTATCGAAGCCCTCCCAAGAACATTACCGGAGACTTTCTCTTGTAAGGAACTGGAAAACGTGACATAAAAGTTGATGGCGCCTTCAGCCAAAATTTAATCTAATTCATTTATTGTAGCCGATTCTATTGGGGGGGGGGGTGGAAGCGGAGGAGAACTGAAACCACTACAACCTTCTTCCCTGCTACTGTTTCTTTTCCAAAACCAGCAAATGTACATGAAATATTCCCGTTGCTTGTCATAAAAAAGAAAACGTATCACATTCATTTGGAAGGGGGAAATTACAATGAAAATGATTATTACAATGTAAACAAACTTGTTTCCCCAGGAGTATGTGCTGGTCCCTAGAGATCTAATTCTGGTGATTAGTTTAGAACATGCTCGATAATATTAAATCCATGAGGAGGAAGTCGATCTGATGGGAAACTAAGAGTCTAAAACCAAAGCATCCCGTTGAGATTCTCCTAAGGATGCCTTCTCTTCCTTCCTCACCTCATAAAATAGTCAAAGAAAGGGCAATAAGCTCCCGGGCATAATTTTTTCTGCACCTGCCTTTGACTTTAAAACCTGGTGCTGTAAGGTTTTGTCAAAGATGATTTTATCAAAATTCCTTTCCTTACTTAATATCTGACTCGATGGGTCACTGTTGCCAATCCTGGCGTTCTTTTAGCTTTGCGGTCTGTTTATCTGGTTACTTCAGAAGATGGTGACCTGTAGCTTTTATATAAAACCATAGGCGTAACCAGTTTGAAGAACTGAAGTCCAATCTAATAGATCTAATTGCGATCAGTGATTACAAGTATTTGTATCTTTTTGCTGCCATCTAGTGGTCGCCCGGATTTCTTTTACCCTAGCATGGGCAACCCCAGATTGGATGGACGAACGGATGAATGGGGGACAAAGACAGAGAGAAGATAATAGATAGAAGCTATAGGTTGGATGATGGATGGAGGGATAGATGGATGGAGGGATAGATGGATGGAGGGATAGATAGAGATAGATAGATAGATAGATAGATAGATAGATAGATAGATAGATAGATAGACAGACAGACAATTGTTTTCTTAAGTTTTTGCGGGTATTTAGATAAATAGATAGATAGATAGATAGATAGATAGATAGATAGATAGATAGATAGATAGATAGATAGATATGCACACAGGCCACAGATGCCTTGGTGAATTATCAGTACATAATCCAAACCTATTCTTAAGGATTTAGAGACATTATATTTTAAGGGGCATCGGGGAGGGAAGAGCAGATGGGGTCCTATGAATTCATGCTCTTGTTATGCAAGTCAAACAGAGGCACATTTCCCTTCGGCTCTGGATTATCTACTCCCAAAGCACCCAGCTTTTTCCATAGCCATTGTCCCCGCCCCGCCCGGCCACAGAGCTCAACAAAAACAAAAGAGAAAAGAGAAAGGGGTTTGTTTGGTTTTTTTTTTTTCCCCGCTCCTGGCTGGGTGTTAAATCAAGCAGCTGATTGGTCGGAAGTGGGATCAAGGAGACGCCGAGCGTTAGGTGGAAACGAAAAGCTTCGAGGGGGCAAGAAACCGAGCGCAACAGCCCAAGCTAGAATCCGGTCCCCATCTTCCCTTCCCCCCCTCCGCTCCGCCGTTGCCTTGACACGTGTCCTGATGTTGTTCTACAAGGCAACCGGCCTCTGAACTAAAAGCCCAGCAGAGAGGACGGATGGCAGAGTCTCTTCCTCCTTTACCTGCACCCTCGCTTCAGACAGCCCCAGCCTCTGGCTCAGCTCCTCCCTCATGAAGGCATCCGGATAGTGCGTCTCGTCGAATAGCCTCTCCAACTCGTTCAGCTGCTCCAGGGTGAAATTCGTTCTGCTCCTCCGCTGTTTCAGTTTCGTCTGGCCGTCCTCGTCCTCGGATTTCACCTCCTCCCGCTTGTCTTTGCATTCGTAGATCCCTAAGGGTGGGGGAGATGAAGAAAAGGAGAAAGGGAAAACGTCAGACCTGGGTACCAGAAGCCTTCTTCTCCAAAGGGGGAGGGAGAAGTTTTCCTACGCCATTGAGCAGGCGATTGACCCCCAGGAGCTCAGCATAAGAAAAGGCGAGAGAGTTTAGTTTAGGATACTTGGGATAGGGGCTCAGTCAATATTCGCTCATGAGTCCAAGGGAGGATTGAAGCAGGCTTCTTCTCGCGCAAAGACACTTCCAGGGTCTCGTGGGATTCCTTTCCTTTGATAGGAGACGGGGTGGTGGTCTACAGGCAGATCCGCTGTGCAATAGGAGTGCCTTAACCTCGCCATCTGCCCGTTTTAAAAGTCTCTACTTTCCCCTGTTCTTGTGGGCAATTCGAAAGACTGAATATCAGCTCCACCGATCGTGGTTATCATGTTAGCTCTGATATTCGATGTAGAAATGAATCCTCAACTCGATCACCAGAACACCGTCTGCCCTTCACGATACTGTAAACAATTCAGGGAACCGGGAAACAAGAAATCAATTTAGACCCCATCCCTTATTATAAGCGACGTATTTTCTCCCATGCATACATGAGTTGTTTGTTGCCTATTAACTTTATATAGAGCGCGTAGCATTATTCTTAGCAAACGTCTAGAAGAGGTCTGCAGTGTTTTCAACTTTCTCGTATAGCCTACAAACAGAGGATTTCTGGGTGGTGTCTTGCCCAAGTACTAAATAGGCTTAATTTTGTGTTCAGACCAGCTCAGTTGTGCTAGGTAAGGGAAATGGGTTAGCGGAGTGGGAAGTATAGCGAAAGCTTGTGGGACGGGCAAACTTTCGGATCAGAGTTATAAAGCTGTTTTACACGGTCAACTTAAGCGAGACTTGGGGGAGGTTAAAAGAACAGAAAATGAAAGGGGGCGAGGAACGGGTGTCCATTCACGAAAACGTGATGGGAAATGTCCTTAACTTGCTCTTATACCCTTCAAATCTGGAAGGGGAGATTCGTTTAGATATTTGAGAAATAGGTAGAAAATAAGCGCGTAGGAGACGCAGCGAGAGCCTCCTCTACACCACTTTGTACAAAAGTTTACAGATCCCAAGGATTCCGCGCTATGCGTTTCCCCTCCCCAGAGCTTATGGGAAAGAGTCCTCGCTAGACACCAAAGGGCCCGCTACCGTGAGAAACACACCAGCACACGCATATATGGCCCGCAGGCGTCACGCTACTAGCGCAAAGAGCTGGTGGAGAAGCACTAGGAGGAAAAGAGGGAAGGACGCAGGAGAATTTGAGTCGGATCGGGGAAGAGAGAGGGGAGCGTGCTTTCTACAAAGTCGGGGAGAAAGAAAAATATATGGGGGCTTGAGTTGGCAAGCTAGGAAGAAAAGTAATCGCCCAAGGCGTTCTTGTTGGCAAGAGGGCACCTCGTAAGGCCCGGCCAGGGAGGGATGGGGCAGGTTCGGGCCAGGGATGGCTGGTGGAATGGAGCCCTCTTCCCTGGTTCTGTCTTGGGGAAAACAGCGGGCCCGAAGGCATAAGGAGAGGGACCGCTGCCTTGATTTTGAGGGCTGCTCCGGAAAGCTCAGGATTAGATCCCCAGGTTTAAAAATCACCATTTTTGCAAAACGAGCGCGACCTTTTCCAGCAATAGTTTTTCTCTTGGCCCCTGCAGCAAAGGAAGCTCCCGAATTTCTCTTTTAGCTGGCACAAAAGATGTATTCCCTTTGAGTTGAATTTCCATATAAATGCCCCCCTTTTTTTAAAAAAAATGGCTGCAATGGAAACACGGCTGCTGGTTTCCTTTTTAACTTCGGCCCCCTTGCTCAATGAAATCAGTTCACTAATATTGAAAAGCTAAAATTCGGGGACTATTCATCTTAGGTGACACGCTGAAAAGTCATTTCGAAGGGGATTCATCTGTGGCAGCCCAAGAAAATTGTAGCGGAGATTTTTGAAAGAGCTTTAGTCTACTTTCAATTAGTCTCCCAAGGAGCATAAAAGCGGTGGTGGTGCAGCACGACCCATAGTACCGATTTTTTTTTTTAAATTACTTCCAGACTATCAGTGCTAGACACTGTAGTTAGATGTTTTTACCCACCACCAGATCAAAGCTATACGAATTATACTCCCATGCAGGAGTTCTGTGCCACCGAGTGACAGAACCAGAATTTCCCCGTTTGCCACACAGCTGCCCTTCCTTTACAAGCACGTTTTGGGTGTTTTATCCACGATATTTATTCCCCTGGACTTTTTTTTTTCTATGAACCCCAGTTTTGTGGAGCTAATGAACGCTTCGTTTCAGACTGACCAAAGACATTTTGTAGGAGAGATTTGGATATTGTGGATAAACAGCCCATTTTCCTTCACAAGTGACCAAGTCAGATAGATAGATAGATAGATAGATAGATAGATAGATAGATAGATAGATAGATAGATAGATAGATAGATAGATAATTTGTATATAGTGCATTGGGCGTGGATTCGTGCATTTTGGGAGGTTATGCACACATGCATATTGTAAAACTATTTAATCTTCACAGGGTTTTCTAAATATGGTTGCTTTGGATTTGTTAGAACCTGAGTTTCCTGGATAATCATTAGACCTTTATTTATATTCAGTCATTCTTGAACTGATACACAGATAGCTTAGAGATCGATCGATCTTAAAATCATTACAGTAAGGCCGTTGGGAATGTAAACTATCACTTCATCCTAAAGCTAACCTCTCTTTTAGACTACAAGAGATCTAATAAAAAGTACTGGCAAGTCCAGCTGATATTACATGGGATTTTAGTGAAAGGGTCTTTCGGACAACGGTTGAACATCTGCTTTCTCTGAACCCATTTAGAACAGAGGGACCCCTAAAATACGGTTAATTGGATTTACTTTTCAATGGACCTGTCAAGGTTCTTCTATAAATTGCCAGACATCAATAATGCCAGTGCTTCGCATTGTTTTAGAAAATAAGAATGGGGAAAGATTCCTTTAAGAAACGGAATTACAGTTTTTAAAGGAGTGACCTTTCCCTTTTCCTGCTCTGCTTTTAATACTAACGCAGTCAACACCGAAAGTGCCAGGAGCCGGAGACGCTTCCGTTTCGAACCTAAGAGATACTTGGATTTAATTCTATCGGGTTTGCCCGGGAACAGAAGGGGAGTAAAACTCAGTCTTAAGTTTGCTTAACTTCCTCTATTCGGTTTCTTTTCCTTTTCTGTAGCTCCTATTGAAAGCGTCCTCTCTACTCTAACTCGAAAAGGGGATCTTTTCTTCAGTGCGACAGACCCTTACAGTCCAGAAGCAAAAAGCAGTACGGTACAACGGTTCAGGTGAAAGGCTTGGACATCATCTTCATCCTCATCCGTCCCCCAACCTCACAACAAAAAACAAGATTTCCGGAATATCCTAAGCGAGGGGATTCTTACGGGCTCGACAAGATGCAGAACACCTCCGGCCAACTCATTTTGAGCTTATGAGCTCTTTCCCCCATCCCAAAGCTCCCCACATCTCCTTCCTGGAATCATTTTAGCTCTTCTGCCGAGACCAACCCCAGAACCGATTCTGCCTAATGCTCCGACCTTAAGTTGCCCGCGAAAGAAAAGGGGCCGCGCGCGCAGTAGCCGTAGAGGGGTAAAAAACTCTTTTCCTTCTATTGTTTAAATTCACTTAAAAGGAAAGGGGAAGCGGGACTGCTGAAGTTTGAGGCTCCTTTTCCTATCTGAATGCTCTTCGCTGCTGCTCTTATTGCCACCATCATCACCATCGCCACCTCTCCTCTCTCGTTACCGTCCTCCTCGGCCCCATCTCTATGCTATACAGTTTCGCCAAAGGGAAAGGGCCCCCGGGAAGGAAGGCGCGGGACGGCCCAAGCCGGCAGAGAGGCATCATCTGCTGGGTGCCTGGGGATGAAGAGATTCCTCGTTACCTTCCGAGGTCCTGCTGGAGTGGTTGAAGTCCTTGAGTTTGTCCTTGTCGCTCTCTCCGGGCTCTTTGAAAAGGTGGACCGGACAGTGAGGGCCGCCCTCGGCCAGCTCCTGCAGGCTAGTGGCATCGGAGCCACCCAGCTCTCGAGTCCGCGCCAGCCCGCTTTCCAAAACTTCCCGGTACGTGATGGACTCCTTCTTGTGACCGCCACCTCCTCCTCCTCCTCCACCTCCTCCACCTCCGCCGCCGCCGCCGCCACCACCACCGCTGCTCTCTTTGCTTTTCTGGTCAAAAGATTTGGACACAAACGCCGTAAGTTCTTCCATGATGACCCGGCCGGGCAGGGGATGAAGCCGGGCCCTAAAAAAACCCACCGCCACCACCACCACCGAACCGCCAGGCCAACTTGTTCCACCGCCAGCGATCCTGCCGTTGGGCTTTGCGCAACTCGTCGGATGAGGCTCCGTTCGGGAGTCCTGCCCGTGGGGTCCCTCTTGTCCAGGCTGGGGAGAGAGGGGGGGGGGCTGTAGAAGCGCGCACGCGCGCTCCCGCCTATGTGTGAATGTGTGTGTGTGTGTGTTTGCGGGCGCGCGCGCGCTCAGATACCCCCTTGTCCAGGAGCTCTAGAAACAGAAGAGGCTGGATCGGGGGTTAGATCACTCCCGCTGTTATTTATGCCTTTCAATTTGAGATCCCACTATTTATACTGGGCTACTTTAGCCCACCCCCCCCACCCCCCCAGCTCTCGCTGTCTCCAGCAATTATTGCCTCTTTCCCAGTCGCAGGCAGGCGCCGGAGAGCGTTTTTTCCCCCTCCTCGGGCCAGCAATTGGCTTGCTTTACGTTTCATCACGCGCTGCCGTCCGCTGCACCTTGATTTCGGGAGCCAAAGAGCAGAAAGAGGCGGAGGGAGAAAGCCAACGAGCCCCTCCCTCCGCGCTCCCCCCCTCCCCAAACAGGTACCTCGTGGCCGGCGTGCTTTGTCAGGGTTTGCAGGAACTCAACCGGCGAGGGGTGTGTGGTGGTGGTGGGGACAAAAGTCGAAGACGACTTTATTGCCTGCCACGAACTCGCGTGGACTTATAGGAGACGGACAAACGGGCAGGGGAGGAGAAGCCAGAGAGAAATAAGCTGGTGGTTCAATCCAAAGGTAAAAATCGAGTCCTGCTGGAGAGACCAGTGTTGCTTTATAACTGTTGGGTCTTCCTTGATTTTTGTCGCTCTTCTCGGTCTTCTTCCCCCCTCCCTTCCCTTAAATCCTCAATATGGGGCGGTTTCGGCTGGGATCTCCCGCAGACTTTTGGTGGGGAGGCCGTTCCGCGCCAGGAGGATGAGCGAGAGAAGTCGGGAGGGTTCGCGGCGTTTGTTTCTCTTGGAAGTTAGGCCAGGACACAGAGAGAGAGGGGGGGGAGAGAGGGAGAGAGAAAGAGGGAGGGAAGGAGAGGGGGAGAGAGAGGGAGGGGAGAGAGAGGGAGGGAGAGAGGGAGAGAGAGAGGGAGGGAGGGAAAGAGGGAGAGAGGGAGAAGAAGAGGGAGGGAGGGAGGGAAAGAGGGAGAGAGGGGAGGGAGGAGAGGAAGAGACAGGGGAGAGAGAGGGAGGAGGGAGGAAGAGAGGGGAGAGGAGAGGGGGGAGAGGGAGTGTAAGAGAGGGAGAGAGAGAGGGAGAGGGAGCGAGGAGAGAGAGAGAGACCCCGCCTTCAGGTATCGAAAGGGAGGGGTCCGGGATCCAAGAGAGAAAAAGCAGATCAGCTTCCATTCTCACCTGACAAACTGCAGGCTCGTTTGTCCTTTCAGGCAATGCAATCCGGGGTTTCCGCCACCGACCGAAGATGAGCGAGTCCCTGGTGGAAAGAGAGCTTCCGGAGGGGGGGGCGGCTGTAGGGTTTCACCAAGCGAAGAGGGGGGCTGCTCCAGAACACCTAAAGGCCCTTAAGGGGTCTTGCATCGCAACTCCCTGCGCCAAAGTCAATCCCGCTGAGACCCAAGGAAACTTCCAGGCAGAAGCGGATCCTCTGCTTTTTCGGGCGCCCGCAAGGCGCGCTTTCCTTATTACGGCCCCTCCAAATCTGCCAGAGCAACACCCGAGGCCGATCCCCTTTGTAGATCGAAGCGATCTTTTCAAATCGCCCCAGGGAAGGAAAGAGATTCATCTAAGCGGGGATGAGAGGCGGAAAGTAACCCCCCACACACACACACACACAAACCCCTTTTCTTTACCCTGCCGGATTCAGCACCTCTAAGTTAGTAGAACTAACCTCTAGTTAGTACAACGCATGTGCCCGGACCGAAGGCAACAAAGCCCCCATCGCTTGGCTGGCCGGTTCTCCCCCCCCCCCCCGTCCCGACTGGCCCTGCTTCCCTCCTGTTAAGGACGAGTTCACAACGGCGCTTGTGGTTCAAAATGAACCCCCGTTCCAATCAAGGAGTGGCCTTAGGATTCAGGGGCTGGCAGAGCCTTCCTACCGACTCCCTCGGCCTCACTCCACCTCTGAGATCGGAGCAGAGCAGAGCCGGTAGCGGCAGAGCTTGAAAGACAAACGCTCCGATCTTGCGTCCCGCTGTTTCCCTTTCAAAGGTTAAACGTCCCCTGGCACCTCTTCGGGGGGAGGGGGGGGGTTGTCTGGGGAGGTCAAGTTCTCGCTTCCCTCTTGCTTGGACAACTCTCCACCCATCTTAAACCGCTGTTTCTCTCTCTCTCTCCCTCCCTCTCCCTCTCCCTGTCTCTCTCCCTGTCTCCCCCTCTCCCGCTCCCTCTCCCTCTCTCCCCGTGCGCTGTCAAAGTCTCCCGACTTAAATCCGCGGGACGTAACTGCCCAGAAGAAACCCACGGGGAACTTCCCAGCCCAGAAAAATCCCCCGGCAGGATCTACCCTTCTTTACCTGCCAGAGAGGGGGCCAATATTTTAGTATCTTTTATTTTATTTTAACCTTTCCAAGGAGTGCTTTCCTCCCCCGCGCCCCCCGTTTCACTCTCTCCACACGCCCGCACACCCAAAATTTTGCTCCTGAGTTCAGTGAATCCTTGGGTGTTGTAAATCACCCTGTAAAACTAAGTATACCCATTCTGTGCACTTTTTGGAGCGAGTCTTTTCGAGTGTGATCTTGGGTCCAGGCAGGGTAGTGGGCTAAGGAAGAACACCTTCCCCTCCCTCTTCTTTTCCGCTCTTCTCCCCCCTTTTTTTTTCCTTCTTTCTCTGAGGCCTTTTTAATTAATCCGCTGATACCCACAGCAGCCGCAGCCTTGGCACTTCCACCAAGGGAGAGTGGAGGAGGGAGGGGGGGGGAAAGGGGGAGAGGAAACAATTAATAAAAGCGCTTTTTAAAAGGAGATCAATTCCGGCGTGAATTTTAAAATCATTATCTGGAGGAACTAGGATTGATCGTTTGATCTCCAGACATTTCCAAGGGGCCTTGCCTTCTCCAGGAGGGTTCAGTCAGCGAAGACTGCCGAACAGAACCAGGTCGTATGTTAAGGACCGCGCCAGTTAAACCAAGCACTTTGGAAAGCCTAAAGAAGGCATCTGATGAGAGCGCGCGCTTCTAAGGCAGACGTTTCGGAGAAGTCACCGAGCCTATGTGAGGCTTGTTATCTGATGAGACCTGGCTTTCTTTCTCAGCACCTCACTTTACACACACACACACACACACACACACACACAAAACACTCCCAATAGTCTGTTGACTTTCCCTTGGAGGAAACTTGGGGCAGATCTTTCTTTAGGCCAGGCAACAACTATGTCAGGTAGGTCAAGAAACAGAGAAATCGACCCAGCTGGGTTTGCTTGGCTTCAAGAAAAAGAAATTGATGGCAGGTTTTACACAGTTCCAGCACCGACCAAACCCCAGCCCCTCGGGGAATTCAAGTTTAGGCAGAATATAAGTGATTGAAAAGCAAGGCAACCCCGCCAGTGAATTAACACCTCTAGGCAAGTATTTTGAGGTAAACTACTTGAGGATGGCACTTTTAAAAAAGCCTGAGGTGACTAAAAATGTAGATCGCCCTTGAACCTGGCGAGGGGTTCTTTGGGGATATCAGCGAAATAACAGGCGAGCATCAAACAGAGAAGAAGCCATTTTCTGGCCCCAAATGTTATGCAGCCAATAATCTTGGGTGGTTTTCTGAATATTTGTTTGAGGGACAGTTGCTAGGGGTCATTTTCCCCCTCCCATTTTCTTTCTTGCATGGCTGCTTTTCATTTTTGCTATCTACATTTTTGTTTTGTTTCGTTAGCAGCCTACAGACATCACCAGAAGGAATCTGAAATCCTCAATTTGGAGATGGGTTTGACCGCAAACTTCCACCGTCCCCCATCCCGCTATTTGGCTCCCAGCGAAGGTCCAACAGCACCAAATTGCGGAAGGCGTCAGCCTTCTCACCAGTAGGGGGGAGAGTTTCTTCCTGAAGTCTTTCCCCACACACTTCCAAACCACCTCCCCTGCCACTCGCATTCTTCTTGCAAGTGCCTTTGCCATGTCTTCCCGACCCTATCAAATGCTACGCGCCTGCACCCAAGGAACAAAGTCACGTGCTTATTCGCTTCCACGGCCTTGGCTCTGGGAAAGGTATGCAGATGTGATCTCCTCACGCCTGGATTTCTTTCCGTCTGTACCCCGGGCGGGTTTGAAAAGTTCAGGCAGCCTGACAATCGGGAAGTCTTCTTTCAGAAAAATTGGGGAACCATTTTCCCGACTGAATTCGAAATGAATGAATCCCCCATGTTAAATCGAATTAATTGCATGACCAGGATAAACCCCATTGATTGTACCGTGTATATTTGATATTACTTTCTAAAACTACTACCATGTTTAATTTTTCTAATCATCCAGGTAGTTCCTCTTTGTAGAAGCGTTTACTTAGGGCCATCCAGAAATGGGGGAAGGGCAAGTTTCAAAGAAATGTGCTTCGAGGTCTACCTTAAAAGGTCATAGCAATAACGCCTGTATCCCCCACCAATTGCCCTAACCACCTGGGCAAGACTCCTCAATTGCGGGTTCCGTGCAGATAAGTATGTGTGAAAACGATCGTCAATAGGTTCGACACAGGCCCGATTTTTCTTGGTAGGTGGGAGTTGTTTGATTTATTTATTTTTTGAGAGGGAGACAGAGAGAAAGAGAGGGAGGGAGAGCTATTCTGCTTTGGACATTTTCGGATCCTGGGAAGCTGCCATTCCCAATTATGCAGGCAACCCCAAATGGGGCGGGGGGGGGGTGGAGCACATCCCTGCTTCATATCAGGGCCCTACTAAACGATAGCTAGGAAGCCAAACCACTGCATATTTTTTTTTTTGCTCCTGGCGATTTAACGACCATCCTGTGTCAAAGACAGGTTCGCCTATATGCGAATTCCTTCGCAGCATTATACCATCTACCAAGCAATTAAGCCTTGGCAGAGCAAGAAAGAAGGTGGCACAAAAGTTGTTGTTTTTTTTAAAGCCCAAACTTTTGCTTTCCTGGAAGACAGGTTTGGAGATGGAAGCGATCTTGAATCTTGGATCGCCGAGTAGGAGGAGTGGACTTTCTTCTCGCCTCCTGCTTCGCCTGGCCAAGACTGGGTGAAAATCCCCAAATCCATCTTCGGGGGTGCTTTGCCTAGGCTCCATCCCTGGGGGTGGGGGCCTTTCTTACTCAAGACCGATTGAAAGGAATGGCACTTCGGCAGGAGCTGAGCTGGTTGAGAACCATGAACCATGAATATGTGGGCGCCCCGATAGACTCAAAGGTGGAAACGGATCGACTTAACGAGTTTGCAAACCGGGGGCGCAGAGGATTGGGTTTTTTGGGGGGGGGTGTTTTTCTTTTGCGGGCGTGGGGGGGAAGGTTAAGTCCTGGTTTTGTCTATTTTCCACTGAAATCGAATAACCGGTTCTCTTTAAAGCCGCCTTATCCAGTTCGCCCCCATTCCTTTTGCCCTTGAGTTTTTGATCAACTCCCGCTTGGTGGAGACCTTTTAACAAGGCTGCTTCGTGACAACCTTTCTGACGACAACACTCACAAGGTTACACAGAGGTTCCAACCAGGTTCGGGACTGGTCGGAGAAAAGCGATCCAGTTTCCTCCATCCGCCTCGACGATTTGAAACCGTCTCTGCTTGGCCTTCCCGACTCTTTAACCCGGATTTAAAGATGGACCCTCCCACCCACTATTATGCTTAGTCTCCATTGTTGAAAAAGCAACAACCAGGCGGTAACAAAATATGCATTTGTCATTTTTGAACGAATCCCCTATGCTTTGTGAAGGAATACTGGGGGCCGCCTGCCCAGAAGCAACCTCTTCCTTTGTGGGGTTTCTCGGGTGAGGAAGGAGTTGACCTTGGCTCGGAACCTCGGGTCTCTGGCCTCTTTCGGAGCTGGCTTTTGGGTCGTCCCCCCCCCCTTCCCTCACGCACCCCCGCCTCCAAAAGGTCTGGAGTCCTTAGCTGTGGCGTCCGGGTGAGACATTTGGCCGTGGCCCCGGGGAGGAAAATCGATAGGTCTCTTGTTAAGGGCAGGAATGGGTGTGTGCGTGTGTGGTGGTTGTGTGTTTACACAGGCACCCGCCAGGCTAAATTCTCGTTTCCCTTGGGAGCCGTTTCCCTTGGGAGCCCCCCCCCCAAAAAAAAACACCCCTGTTCAATCCGCACCTCGGCCTCCCTGAGTCCTTATCGAGAAAAAGATAGTTTGGGAGCCGCAGGGGAAGGATGCGCAAACGAATTGGCCCCCGTTTCCCTGAGCGTGGGAACTGCTTGGGCATCGCCCGGCCGAATGGCCAGACCCCCCCCCACACATACACACAGGGAGCTATCGGGGGATTTGCCTGGACATTTCTCCCACCCCCCCCCCCACTCCCGCTCCAGAAAGCGCTGCTATTTCCCGCACTTCCACTCGCCTTCCCAACTCTTTCCTGAACCTTGCCTGGCTAATGTTCTCCTTTGCCTTAGACTTCCGAGAGGATTGCCGCACAAGGGCTGGACCGAACCGACAGGCCAATTCTGCCCTAGCCCAATCGCGGGGCTATAATGCAGGGAAGCGTTGGTGGGGGGGTGGCGGCTGGAGCGCTGAGTGGCGCTCTTTCTCCCTTCTGCCCGAAGCTTCGGTTGCCTGGCTGGGGAACTCAGAGCTGTGTCTTTTCTCGCTTTCTCCGAATAGCTTTTTTACTCGGCCCGCTGTGGATCCCCGCCTGATCCTTTCTGGCTTAGCCACTAACACCCGGGCCTTGGTGTCCCTCAGAAAAATCACCTTCAAGTCTCCCCAAGTCCCCAAGCCAGCTTCTCTCTCCAGTATCTCTCTCTCTCTCTTACACACACATTCATTTCCACAACGCACCAGTCCAGGGACAATTTGTTTTGTAACCCGAACGCCGGCCGTGTTAAAGCTAAATTCTCATTCCTTCCCCCACCCCTTCTTCTTCTTCTTCTTCTCGGCCGGTTAAATATTTATAAGGATCGAATCGATCAAGGGATTTTTTTTTTTTTGAGCACATTTCATACGAGAGGGTTTAAAAACACACACGCAGAAAGCGAGACTCTTTTGTGCGTTTTATTGATTTGGGCCCGGGCCACGTCTCTCGTGGAGGAGCTAATAGATTTTAATTCAAATAGGGGTCCTCCATCCTGATTATGAATGGATTGGATTGATCCACCCCGGCCACATGGCCCACCCCTTACAATGTAATAAAAAGGTGCGATTTCAGCGAGGGAAATGTGTCTTCCTCCTCCTGTGGTTCCTTTCCTCGCAAATCTCCCCACAACCCAAATTAAAAGCAGTTCTCTGGGCATGGTCGGATGGTCGCCACAGGAGGGAAATGCAGTGGGAGGAATCCACGCTCCAAGGCGAACTGGGGTGGGTAGGGGGGAGGCTGTGGAGCCGGCGGGGAAGTTTCCAAGGGCTTGAAACGGGATCTAATTGGCCCTCGCGCGTTATTTTCCTCTCAGAATCACACTGGATTCTAGATGACTTGTGGTTTTTCGCTTCCTTTTTGTGGCCTTTCTCCCCTTCTTTCTTTGAGGAGAATAACCGGATGCCTCCTGGTAGCTTTCAATGACAGTTGAGATCCTTATGAGATCTTTACTGCGACTTAAGGTGGCCAATAGCCAGGGATTTTTTTTATTGTTTCATTCAACCCTAACTCTAACCCTGAGTGCAACATGTCCTGCTGGCAAATATTAGACTGCAGGGTGCGATCCAAGCAAAGTGAATGGTTTGGATTTATTTTGGGGTCTCTTCGGGCTTCCCTCTGAAATTCAACACTTTCCTTCCACGAAAATGTAGGAAACCAGGATGGGAAATCGCTTCACTCAGGACCCTCAAAGTTAGTTTTGGCTGGGCCTGAAAACACCGATCACCCTAAACAATCAGTGCATGTATTTTTCCAAGATAGTTTATTTATTTATTTAGCATATGGCAAAAATGTTTTTTTAAAAAAAACACACACACATCACAATTCCATTCTCAGTGATCAAATAAAGAGACTATTTACTATTTATTCTATTTACAAATTCTTATAGTCAATTGATGACGGAGTCTCAGGGGTTTCCCTTGCTCAGAGGGTCTGCTTTGGAGAGCTTTCTCCCTTTACGAATGAGCGCACCTGCCATGTTGAGTCCTAACCCTACTGAGGATTGAGATTAGATTGCCAGTCTAGTTTTATTGGCTAGATTGAATTCTTTTGCTTTGGCTGTAAAGTGGGGGATCTGGTGACACTTTGAAGAATGCAACAGAGGACCATTCTTGTGCCCAGGCCTGAAGCAGATTGAAGTTGTTATCCAGCAAGTTTCTGGCTGTCCTAATAGGTATCTGGGGTGAAGCCTGTTGTTCATAGCACCAGTGATATCTGCATTGATGGGTGGGTGAGTGCTACTAATTATTTTCTTATACTCTCACAGTAAAGCGTTTTCCCTTTGTAGACGTGGTGAAGGAATATGGCTCTAAACTGGTAACCAGAAAGTGGAGATAGCCCTTATTGTGCCCAGTATGATGCCCATAGTATGATTCAGCTGTGCATCCAGACTGGGGAACAATATTCTACTGTAGAAAAGATGTGGCCAAGAGTTGAAGATTGCAAGGTGGAAGCTGAGGAACCCCAGGATTCCCTCGTCGCAGTCTGTTTAAGGCAATATAGCTGATTACTTTTATGGAACCCCCTTCATTTCCAGTGGCACCTCATTTTAATTGTGAAAATCTAATTTAAGTTAAATGGTAGCCAATTCAAAATCCTGCTAGAGACTTCTATACTTTTGTGAGGGATCCACATGCCCGTTTTGTGATTATATGACAATACACTCACAAAGTTGATTTATTTTATTGCTTTGCTTTCTTATGAGCAGAATCACTCTGTGCTCAGTTCCATAGCATGGGCTGGAAACCTGAAAGCAACAAAGAAGATTCTTCAGAGCAAATTCAGTAGCCTTTCTTTGAGAAAGAAAGAAAGAAAGAAAGAAAGAAAGAAAGAAAGAAAGAAAGAAAGAAAGAAAGAAAGAAAGAGAAAAAGAAAGAAAGAAAGAAAGAAAGAAAGAAAGAAAGAAAGAAAGAAAGAAAGAAAGAAAAGAAAAAAGAAAAAAGGGGGAAAAAGAACAGAGAGATTGAAATATGCTGACATCTTTGTAACTGTAATACATACCCCCTCTCTCAGTTTAGAACATGTAGCAAATCTGAAAGGCCATATTATGCCTGTCATCATCAGACCAAGAAGTATTCCACTGGAGCCAAAAACTTTAGGGTTGTTGGTACCAAAAAGCTGAAACCAGATATTCCAGCTGATCTGGACAATTCGGTTGGTCAGTTACCTATACTGCTTAAGGAGAAAGATACTTTCTTGGCAGGATAGTTATTTTTTCTCCCGAAGATCTGACTTTCCAGCAGCTTTGGGGAAGTGGGTTCTCGTTTCCAGATATTTAAGTCAAAGGAAAAGGTGTGATTTTCACCACCCCCACTAAAGTAGAAATCTGCCGTGGGGCGGGGGAGAACCTGCACTGCCTTATATCTTTTTCTATACATGTGGATGGCAGGAAGGAAAAGGAAAATTTATTAATGAAAGAAGGGGGAAAGAACACTGTCTTTCTACAGTTTTCCAATGTTCAGAGGAATTTTGTGCAGGGAGAAGAAAGAATCAAAAGAAAGGTCTTACGACCAGCCTTCCCAAAGGAGAGGGAGAAGGAGAGAGGATGAGGATGCCATTACAAGTAACTGTTATTTCCCCACTATTTTCAGAAAAGATTTACGGAATTATAAAGGTGATTCCTGGAAATATTGCACACTAGAAATCTCTCTGGGATTGCACACCACTTGATAATCATGCCCATACATTCATACTTTATTTATTTCATTTTGCATGCCCTCACAAGCACTTACGTTTGAAATCAAATTCTTTATTATACCTGGTTCAGTAAAAGTGACAGTCCACCTTACTCTCTCCTTCATGGCAGTAGAATTGACACTATAAAAGTTGCTGTGTAATCTGTTCTTTATACCACTGAGAGTACACAAACAAGCATGATTTATTTATTTTTTTTAGAAAGGATGGACAGATTATATCACTGCAACTGGGAAGAGAACCATGCTAATCTGAACTGTTGCTGAAGAAGCCATCAGAATTACCAGGGAATAAACTTCCTTTTGCTTCTTGGTCAAGACTTTCTCATTTGGCCAATACAGCTGGGAAGCATAAGAACTGATAAGTAATCAACTACGACTTGTTTGTAATACTATTGACATCATGCTACATTACAGGACTAAAATCATTATGTGGTGGAATGCAATGGCGGCGGAGAAATTTTTACATTCCTCACTTTAATAAAGAAGGTGGAGATTTCAACACCTTTGGGTCTCCTGGCTATACCCTGACCTCAGTTTACCCATTCAGACACACACCAATCAGTGGACTAGAATGTCAAAGGCATTCAGTGCAGCCTATCTCACAGATTGAGCTAAAATGGTATAAACAAACCATAACCCATACATTTTTATACAAATTATGTAGGATTTGTTTAATCAGTAGCAGTAATGAATCTCACATGGCAGGAATCATCAGAAAACCAAAACCCCAAACCAGTCACATGTATGTCTTGTGGATAGATGTGGACACAAAAGTCATGGCTATGGACTTAGGAGTGCCCTCTCAAAAAGTTTTACACAGCCGTCAGTGTAGTGAATTTGGTAGGGATTGCTCTCAGGCAAGTGTGTCAATCTTGCAAGGGGGTGGTCTTGCTGGACCAAGTTTAGGCTTAGAAACTAAGCAGGCTTGGACCTTGTTAGTTCTTGGATGGGAGACCATTAGGAAATCCCAGGCTGTGAGTTAATCAGAGAACTTCCCAAAGCTTCCTGCAAGAACTCAAAGGAAAAACCGCTTCGTTGCTGTTGACAAGAAAAGTGCGCAAAAATACCTGCGCGGGAGTCCAGCTCTTCGGCAGTTAGTCTTTGGGGGTCAGCTTTAAGAATTAAAGTATAGAATAAAGCCAAAGGCTGACTCAAGACGTCCTGTAAAAATTAATGCTTTGGGTTTTATTGAGGCATTTTCAGGATCGCCGGTAAGCGCTGATCTCTCACACGCCGCCAGTGGACGCGCTCGTTCTCCTTCCCTGCTCTAGTCAGAAAGGCCCGCGGCATCACCGGCTCCTCCCGGAGTTCACTTTTGAGTCGGCTCCAACTTAACCGGTCGCTTCTCCCGCCCGCGATGTGGGGAAAGGATACCCCGCGACGGCGACACAGCCGCAATAGAGGGCATCCGCTCGGCCTTAGGGAAGGAGCTTCCTATCCTTGCGCGCCAGGCCGTAGCCTGGCTCCTTCGCTTGGAGGACCAGGGGCTCAGCGAGAAGAAGTCCGGCGGGCTGGCGCGGCCGCTCTATCTCGGCCCCGGGAGGAGGAAGGGAAGGAGGCGGGGCCGGACGAGGAGTGCAGCCGGCACGGCCCATCTGCTGTCGAGCTCCCTTGGCTGGCTCAGACAATGCCGGGGGGACGGGAGAGCTCGCTTGGCCTCTGGCCGATCTAATTGAGAAGCCGGGATCCAGCTGCAGCCACTGGCTGGCCGGAGCTCGGACGCAGCTCCTTTCCTCCCCCCTCCCCCTTCGGGGGCTTCTGGCTTCAGGACTAAGCTCAGGGCCAAAAGAAACGGCGCTGCCGCTGACAGACGGCCCTTTGGCTCGGCGCAGGCGTCCAGCCGCCCCTGCTGCAGCCTACTTGGGCCGGCCGAGGGAGAAGCTCTTCTAGCGGGGTGGCTCGGGTGGGTTTGCTGAAGCGAGGTTCCCACCCCGAGGCTCTGGTGCGGTTCGCGGGTTTTCCCGCCTCTTGCTGCGGTTAGGCGAAGGAGGGGAGCAGGGCCCTCCCGAAGCGGATCTCGCGTGGCTCTCGGCCCCAGATTGAGATGTCACCCTCGGAGCGCTTCGGGATGTCTCGCTCTGGCCAGCAAAGGAAGTCGTCGGCTCCTTGGATTACATACAGAGGTCTCCCACCTTGGGCATTTTAAGCCTGGCGGACTTCAACTCCCAAAATTCCCCACCAGCTTTGCAGTTTAAGTCCGCCAGGTTTAAAATGGCCAAGGTGGGAGACCCCTGGATTAAAAAATAGGAATATTTTAAAAGGGGGGATTAAGTAAGTGATTTTGCCAGGACTATTCAGACCTGGCTTTCGAGGTTTCTCAGAAACCAAAGTAAGAGGAAGATGTCCCAGACAGCAAATCTTTTAATGGAGCTCTCTTAACTCTTTAATCTAGCTGTTAAGAAGGATGCTTAGATGGAGGTGTTACTCTTCTGTCACAGGCCAATCGACACACCAGCATTGTTAGCATTTGAATTTATTTGCTGCTAGAGCCACGATTATTACTTCCATTTTGCACTTTTCTTCTAAAGAGCCAAAGACATTGTGCGTTCTCAATCTCCTTCCTCTGACAATTTTTCTGCCAGTCAAGAGGGACAGCCAGGAGCTGGATTTCCTTCAGCTAGTAAACCATTGCTAATCAGGAAACTTGATGAAGCAAACCATTTTTCATTTAACTGTGGCTAAGCCCTAAGGCAGAGGTCTCCAAACTTGCCAACTTTAAGACTTGTGGGCTTTAACTCCCAGAATTCTCCAGCCAATTCTATGCTCAAGTGATGAATCCTTATTAAGAGTTTCCCTATTCTTCCAATGGCACAAAGAACAGATTAATTAACAAAGATGGAGAGGCAGCCTTTTCTTGATTAAGCCTGACCTCGAACAAAAATGCAGACAGGATGTATTATTGCTCTTAATAGTGGAGGGATAGTGGGAATATTCATTGATTTCTGCATTAGAAAGATTTGTCAGTGACAGTCAACCCTTCTGTTTCCAAAAGTGGTTGGAAAGGAAAGGAAAGCAAGATAGCTCCTCTGTCCAACTGTCCTTCTCAGCACAAATACTTCATTTACAGTTACCTTCACTCCTTGACCCAAGCTTTGGAGTTTTAATATTGAGGCAACAAGTTTCCTTATGTTCCTCAATACAAGTTTGATGGGTGAGAAGTTATGAAAGTAATGGGGGAAAAAACCTGCTAGAAATGGATTGTTATCTGTACCTGAGGGGCAGCAGTACAGCCTCATGCACGTTTCTCTTTGCAAAAGGCACAATGGGTGTGACACAGTCATCATTATCCACATCACCTTCCTTCTCTTCCTTCTCTTCCTTCCCTTCATCCAATTCTTCCAGGAAATAATTTGTAGACTGGGCAGAGGTCAATACTCATATGTGCAGAAATAATTCATAATCTCTGGAACAGAAACTTTTTAATTAACTGAAGGGAAAGGACAATCCACATTCCTGTCCAGCACCAACTCATTTCTCTTTCCCATGAACCAGATGCCCAGGTTTTAAGGTCCAGTCCTGCATATTGTCTCTTTATTCTGGAAGCAGCTGGACTTGTGGTTGCTCTTCCCAGAGACTTTGATTGACTTAGGCAAGACTTTATGGAATGTAAGACTGTTAGAGAGTTTTAGTTAACCATGATATGGTAGGCCTGGAAAGTAATGGTTTTGGTCAATAGCCAATTCAAGTTTACTTCACTGTTGCCATTAACAACCTGTTAATACTTCTTAATTAAACTTCAAAATGACACCAAACTCTTTTCTATCTCTTTCTGGACAGTAACCAGGGACCTGGTTCACACAACCTCTATAGTTTGCTTCATTAAGGTTTATTAAGAAAACCTTAATTGAATTAACATCCCCCTCCTACAAATCATGGTGCACGTGTCACAACTCCTGAGGTCCTACTACTATGATAATGCTGAAGTCAAACCAGATAAGCAATTGAACCAGCAATTGAGCTAGTTTAAGAATGGGAGTTTAATAGGTTGGTTGAGTACAGAATCTATTTTAAGTATCTCCTAAATGGGGCTCTATCCATCTGACTACACATGAATATGGGATGGGCTCAGCGAAAACAAATGCTTTCAGCTCCAGGACATTCTGAGAGCTCTGTTTGGATACCTGGAAGTGGTGCTCAACCCTTAGATATCAGAAGAGAAGGACTTTCCAAATAGAAAACTGGGGGAGATTTTTCAGAACGCCAGCAGCCTCTGAACAAACCTCTGCAAAGATAAATATCTTGAATCATCTTGTAAAAATAGGACATCATTTATCAATCAATAACTCCCTACGCGGACAAGATACCTACATGAACAATTGCTTCACTTTTGTAGGGCTGCTGTAGAAAAAGGGAAAGGCGTACATTTTCCTTTCCTGCTTTTCTGGATAAAGTTAAAAACCATGATTGGAATAGGCTACTGAATAAAGATTGTTCCAGATTCATTTTTGTTTTAACCCCTTCACACTTTTTAGATGAGTCCCACGTTGAAGGATACCACATATAAGTTTCTTCTTTCCAACGCAGCACCCACCAGAAACGAGAAGAAATTTCTGGGGGGGGGGGGGCGACTTTGATTTTTAAAGAAACTTAATTGTATCTTAAACTTTAGGGCTCTTCCCTTCAAGAAACTCCTTCAGTTCCCACCTCCATACACACATACCTAGGAAGCTAGGAAGTATACCATTTGCTGCCGCACTGGTTTGACCTCCCCCTCCCCAAATAGCTGTATTTCACCGAAGAATAACCACCCACCAATCAACATCTCCAACCGGGGTGTGAGGTCTTGTTAGCTTGTGTTGGGTGGGTGCACCTGAAGCAAGCTGTCTTGAAATTAGACAATAGTTCGAATCAGTAAGGGTCTCTCCGCCTCGGAACTGAGTTCAACCAGGAGGCGACAGCCCTTTGCATTTGGGGCGAGGGATGAGGAAGTCAGTTGGACGCAGTCTCGATACTGAAAGTCTGTCCACACCAGCCTTCTTAGAATCGGGATTGGCGCTCAGAATTCCATTCGATGCTTTTGTATGTTCTTTTCTGCCCTTATAATCCAAGGATTTCTTGTTGCTCTGCCAGGCGAAGAGGCGGTGCTGCTGTTAAAGAGTACAGAGCGGGGCTTTTCAGAGTTGAAATTAAGGCAAGCGGATGAGAAGCCGAAGCGTTTTCTGGCTGGCGGAAGAATAAAGAGCTATAAAAGTCAACCGTGAAAACCAAGTTCTGGGCAATCCCTTAAAATCCTGATCCTAACTTTATTTTATTGGAAGCAAGGAGTCCCATTCCTTTCGAGGCATACTGACTTCCCTTGCAACCATATTTTTTAGAACTGAGGAGACAGGGCAACCAGTTTTCCAGTTGGCTTGTAGCATCAATTCAGAGGAGAGGACCACTAAATACAATATAGAGTGGGGTCTTTCTCTTTGGGCCTGAAGAAGATTTAAAGAAATTAGTTCTGATCTGGGGGTAGGTATAGATTCTGCTGAGCATATAGTGAGGTCAGGGCTTAACGCATGGGCCTGAGGGCATTTGCCCGTGGGCCCCACGAGCATAGGGGCCCCATACTAATCTCTGTATGTTAACCCTTCAATGCACCTTGTGTCATATAAATACAGAAACCTATTTATTACATTTTACTGGATTTTTTTATTAATACTAACATGCAAATGTATGTTTAATTTTATCAACCATTTACATTTTTATTCCTGTGAGTAGTTGTCGTAGGGGCCCCAGTACACTGCTTTGCCCAGGGCCCATAATGCTGTTAAGATAGCCCTGAGTGGGGCTTCCTTCCAAAGTTAAACTGCAAAAGATTGTGGGAGTAAGCTTTACTGAAAGTTACTTCTGAGTGAACCCGTATAATGTGAGTCATAAAATTTGGTCATTCTATTTGGAGTTATTTTGTGTCATGCTGGGCTGGCTGTGGTTGGATGAGTTTATCAATCTGATCCTATGCACAATCCTATCCATATCTATTCAAAAGCCCCAGTGAACTGAATGAGATCAGGTTCTTGCAGTACAATCCCATACTTAGTTACTCAGAAGTAAGAGGAATTTCAAGGATCCTGGCTTTCTCATCAATTGTGTTATTAGGATGACAGCTTTTATTACTTTATAATCCTAATCATGTCACTAATACAAATTGAGCACTGAGCTTTAGTACTAGTTATACAATGTCTAGACTCAAAGAGAGAATATAATTTTAATCATCTGTCTTTAAATATTTTTTGATCTATACTGCACTGAAATAAAACTGAATTTCTTATTAAGTCAGAATTCAATTTGGACAGAGTAAATGGGTCAGCACATTTGAAGAAATCATGCCACTGTATTTAAATTTCTTAAATTTAAATTTAATTTTCCTTTTCTCTTTCAGAAAAGAAACTGAGAATTCTAGGTTCAAAATTTACACAATTGTAAGCTGGTCCCAGTTCTTTTTAGCCTCAAGCCCATGGGGTCAACCATCCAGATCAATTTCAAGTCTCATTAAAAGCAACGGACCTCTTGGTTACATCACCAACTTTGCCCTGTTGATTCCAATGGATGTGTGCCCCCACTGAATCAATTAAGTATCCCTTCCATGTCAATAAATAAGGAACATTGCTCGGTATTATTATATTCTTGTAGGTAGAAATAACCTCTATGTATTTGGTTTTCCATGCAATCTGTCTTTAGACATTTTTTTAACAATTAGTTTTAGAAACTGGTTATGCTTAGCGAGGGTGCTATACTAGACTATTATATGTCATAAAAAATACGGACGACTAGTAGGAATTGTGATCTTGATCAAATAATTGATTCCGAGTAAACACGGCTTCTAAGGTTAGATCTGCAACGCTAGAAAAACAATTCTGAAACACCTTTGAAGTGTTGCAGGAAAAAGATGCTTACTCATCTATTTCATATCTATATAGAACCATTGAAAATGTATTCCCTAGTTATGGATCGCAATAGTCTTGGCGGGGGGCGGGGGCGAGTGTAACTGCAAGCAAGTCTGCAGAGTTGTTAGTACAGTATTCAGCTCTGCCTGGAGTATCTCCCGTCTCCAAGCCCTTGTTTTATCATCTCTACGATAGCAAGGACGGCGTAGTGTTGGGACCCGGCCAGCAAAAAGGCGCTTGGACTCCGATTCAAACGTGTCGCTTTGTCGCACTCCGCCTAGCGCACTCCAAGCTGCCGCCAGGTGTTCGCGAATGCATTGATCAATCCGCCCACCGCCGCGAGACGCTCCCGGGAGAAAAGACAGGGCGAGTTTCCCCTCTGAAATCCTTTGCCAGCGAATGAACGGAGAAAGCTCCACGGCTCCGCCAAAGCAACCGAAAGGCACCCTCCACCCCATCCCCCCACCCCAAAACAGCCTTTTTGATATAACTGGAGGGCAGTCGAATGGAAGTTGCCCCGCCCCCGCGCCAAACTTTCTCTCGAGGCCTTGCTCGTTTTAAAATCCCCCCCCCCCAAAAAATGTCTCAATATCTGGCAGAACCTTCATCTCTTCGCCTTTTCCAAAGGCCCTGCTGAGCTTGTTTCCTGGTCTTGGCGGGGTAGAGCTTCACCCTTCCGTCCTGGGATGGCGCAAGGCCTAATCCAGGAGGATGAAAGTGGAGAGTCCCACTAATTCCTTCTTCTTTAGGAGAGAGAAATACGGCTAACGGCTGGATAGGTGAGGAGTGCTGCCTGCTCAATTATTTCCTCACAATTAAATGAAAGAAAGCACTAATTCCCAAATTTTCCATCCTTGTAGGATGTGTTGGTGAGAGCTTATTTATTTATTTGCAAGATTTATAGGTACTGTGGAAAATTCCCCAAACCCATAATTTGGGATTGAGAACAGGACTCTAATAAGCAATGATGAAGGATTTCACCAACCAGTCCAGAAAAGTGGGACACTGCCAGATGAATCGGGTAGGGAGGAAGAGTTTTCTCAGGCGTTTTCTAGACTACTTTGCTTACTCCTCTCAAACCCTGTTTCGACTCCTCCCAATTTAAAATAAGGTGACATGAGTGTAGACACTAGAGCAGAAATAGCCTTGGTGAGGAGGAGGAGAAACTGTCCCGATTGTACAACCAGCAAGGTCCTATAAATGAACTTAAACTGGCCTGACTGTATGTTTCAGGGTTAGTGATTGAAACTGACAAGTAGAGAGAAACTGGCAAAAAAGCCACAAAAGCTCAGTTGTTTCTCCCCCATGTAATTGATCGCAGAATAAGCATGCTCCAGGCTCCATCGATCAAGGGATGATGGTTGGTGGGGCCCAGGATATGTGCCTTTTCTGTCATAGCACCCACCCCATTGAACATTTCCAATCATGATGGCCGAATCCTTCTGACTTTTCAAAATAACCTGGGCCTGGGCCCTGAGTGTGTGAAGAGTCCCCATCTCAGGACTCTGCTAGTGACCATTGGTTCTGACAATGCGCAACACATTTTTTTAAAAAAATATTTTAATATTGTTTGCTGCCCAGAGTCATTGGTTGAGATGAGTGACCATACTGAATGAATGATTAAATATCTTTTATTATTATAGGTCTCTTCCTCTCTCCCTTCAAGTGTATAGAGCTGGAAACACACTAATGGAGAGAAACCTCTGCAACAGGAAAGGCCACGATGGAGATTGTATAGTGTTCAAAAGGGGAGAGGTTACTCATACCTCCCAAAGTCTTCTGTCTTTTTCTTTATTCACGTTGAACTTGCATGCCCATGAACTATGTATCTACACATAGGCCCTGACCCAGTAGCTGTTTACTATTGCACCAAACCCAGCCTACAAAACTAGATTTTCCCTCTGCTTTCCAATATGCCTGTTTTCTTTCTACACTTTCTGAAATACAGCAAATAGCTGAGAGTCTCTGATGTAGATTCTGCTTTTTCATCACAAATATGGTTCCCCTGGGGAACCATAATTGTGGACACTTCCCTACTGAGTTCTCTGCTTGCAGTTCGAAGTCGAATTGTAATGTCATGATAATCCAGATGTTTTCTCATGACCATACAAACAACTTTCATCTCTTCTCAGATTCTGATTTAAATCATCATATGATATATCTCATAAAATAAACCATTCACATAGTTTCTCCCCTGCCTCTGATAGGTCCAGGTAGTCCTTGAGTTACAGCTACTTGTTTATGACCATTTGAAGTTACAACGGCACTGAAAAAGGTGACTTATGATCAGGGGTGGGATCCGACAGAGTTAACTACCAGTTCGGTCATTTACGAGGTTCGGTCATTTACGATGTGCTTCCCTGGACACTGCCGGCGTGCGCATGTAAATAATCATCAGCATGCTGTGTGCAGAGAAGCAGCCTTTCAATAAGCCCTTTTTTCCTGCTTTTTTAACTGTAGCTGTGCCTCGCATGGCAGTTGAAGTTGAAAAAATCAGGAAATAAAGGTCAGGTAAGAGCCTGGGTGGGCAGGTGAGCAAAAACATCAGCAGACATAGAACCGGTTCTATGTCTGCTGCTCTTCAGAGTTACAGGTTCTACCCCTGCTTATGATCATTTCTCATGCTTTATGACTGTTGCAGCATCCCCATGTCATGTGATCAAAATCCAGGCATTTGGCAACTGGCATTTATTTATGACAGGATCATGTGATCACAATTTGTAGCCAGCTTCCGACAAGCAAAGTCCACTGAGGAAGCCAGATCTACTAGTGATTCAAACTGTAAATCACATCATGATCGGCTGTAAGCTAAGGGCATATACCAATTCAGTATCTGATTTCTTTAATATAAAAGATGCTTTATATTAAAGGTCTACAGACATTGGTATTTAAACACAAATCTTTTTAACATGTATATTTTATTTTGTTTTACTAATCTAAATGAAATGTTAATATATATTGCTAGTCTATGTATGATATGCTAAATAAATAACTGCAGTAACTTGCTTAACAACTGTGGCAAAAATGGTCATAAAGTGAGGCACAACTCATTTAACAACTGCTTTGCTTAGCAACAAATTTTGGCCTTAGTGTCATTGTAAGTCAAGGACTATCTGTAGTTGTGAAATTCAGAAAACTCAATTTTGTTTCAAAATTATGCTCATATTATTATTAACAATGTCAGTAATCATGTGAACAATAAATATTAAACTTTGCCTTATGCGTGCTGTTGCCAAAAAATTGGAGAGACACGTCAATTTTACTCAGACTCAGATATTGTTCAGTTTATTTGCTTCCAACTCTAGGTGACCTGATCAATACCACATCACCAGAATTGTCTGCCAATAACTTCTTATGGGAGTGCTTGTAAATTCCTGTTCTGTGTCATCAGATAGCATTTAGCTATCTTCTCTCCTCAAGGCCTGTTTTTGAAATCTTTTTCCAAGCATCAAACTCTTCTTGCCTTGGCATAAGCTATCCCAAATATTTAAACTTTGGCTTTGTTATTAGTGTGTCTGGTTTTTCTTGTGTACTGAACAATTTGTTCTTTTCCGGTCTCAAGAATTTTCATTTCCTCCAGCACCACAATCTAAACGCATCAACCTGTTTTTATTCAGCCTTTCTGATGATCAAGCTTTACCTTTTTAGATACACTCTAAGTCTAGTATGTGTGTGTTATTTTTCTTTAATGAAATGTGAATTATGAATATATGGTCTTTAGGAGTTTAAAATTAGAAATAAAATCTGTTAGAAATAAACCTCAAAGTGGGTTTCTTATATCTTAGGTGTATGGTTTAAAAAAAACTATACATCAGTTAGCCTACAGTTAGCGGTTAGGATATCAAATATAAGAAATAGTAATTCATTATCTACATATAACTTCACTATCATTATGGCAGCTACCCACAGACCCTGAGTCAAAAAATTCTATCCAAATGATCAGAGAACTATTATGGTCAATAAAAGCATTTTCTAAGGTTTTCTGGCAGCTCACAAAAGCTGAGAAGTTGAATGTGAACAAGAAAGAAAGTTAAATTACATTGTCTGGGGTAGTCAAAATGATGGCTGTGATCTCAATCAAAAACCCATCCATTTTAATGCCAAATCACATGGTTGTGGCCCCCTTCTTTAGACACTAGAGATTTTTGCATATATTTTGTAATAATGTTCTATTCTAAATGTAAAGGCTGAAGTACAACAATCATATTTGCAGATTAATCTCTTTTGTATACACACAAACTTAATAAATACAAAACCAAAGTCAAAAGTCTAAGCTAGTACCTCCTGGTCATGTTTATACAGTTTATGTATTTTTGGGCTGTAATAGTTTACACAGGTTTCTTCATAGTTGAGAGCCGGTTACTGGTTTGTCTCAGTCAGCCTGATGTCAGCCTATTGAGTCCTTCCCAAGAACCTGGTATAGTTGATTTTTGATAATGTTAAAGGTATTGTTGATGTAAGCTGCTTTGGGTAAATCTCCCTTTTGCAATTGACTGATGGTGATTTTGTCAGTGCCAATGGAGTTCAAGTGGTGCTTAGTTGTTTTGAGATTGTACCCAAAGTATCTATAGCTATTGGTACTACTTTTGTTTTCTTTTGCCACAGTTGTTCTATTTCTATTTGTAAGTCTTTGTATTTTGTTAACTTCTCCAGTTCTTCTTTGTCTTCTGTTCTGCTGTCTCTAGGTACTGCTACATCTATAGTTGTTGTTGTTGTTGTTCATCATCATCATCATCATCATGTCAGCCAAATGTAGCAGTACCTGGAGACAGCAAAATAGAAGAGAGAGAATTGGAGAAGATAACAGAATACAAAGACATGCACCATCATCATCGCCATCACCATATTATTATTATTATTATTGTTGTTGTTGTTGTTGTTGTTACATTATTGTTTAGTATGACTTGGGCTTTTTTGAGAACATTTTTGGAAATAATGATCCAAGCTAAACATGCTACAATCTTATTGAACACTCATTCAGACAAAGGAAGAGTCCAGAGTTAGACTCATGCTGATGCCTTCTTTTTGTTTCTGGCACACCATTTGCTAACAATTTAAGTAAAATGGATGTCACTTTTGACTGTTAATTTTGGAGTTTATTTTATACTGCTCACAAGCCAAGAATAGCTAGGATAGGCTCAACCTGATAGGCTAACCTACATACACCTAACTCAGGTGTATGTAGGAATTGTACTCATTGCCACAGATGGCAGTTGGGGTTGTTGTAAGTAGTTTTCCAGCCAGTATTTTTATGGACACAATATACTTTGATAAACTTGTTACTGAATGCAAAATTATGGTAGTCCCATCAAGCTCGGTCAGATGTTAGTAACATTCTTTTAGGTCCACTATGGTCTGAAAACTCATTAACATTGACCCAAGTCCTATAGTTGTCAGCTCTACTGCACAGGTAGTGGTGCCCAAGACAAATCATAATGGCATCAAAGTGACACATGAATGATATCCTCAAGGAATACCAAAATTATATAGCTGTGTCACAATCTGAAAATGCACACAAAATACTTGTAATTGTGCCATTATGTACATATCATATTTGTCCTTCTTCTGCCTTTGCTAAGGGATATTATAGGAAAAGAATAGAAGTGGTAGTGCTATCTAGATTCTCTTGAGCTTTCAGAAGAAACCTAGGATATAAAGTTTTAAAAATTGTCAAAAACCCTTCCATCTTCAGGTGAATGATGCTGAAGATTATTCAAACAGAGCTTTCCTTATTGTGAGTCAGTTGTATGAGATTATAAACAGGTAGCAATTATATTCACAGAAATGGTGCCTGTGTGGTTGCAGAACATAAACCAAATAAAACAGAGATGTTTCCATCCCTGATACACCATTGTCATGAAAGCTTGTCTTCAGAAGACCATGTTAAGCTTCATTTAGTCTAGACACATCCATGGGAGGGGAGGAAGGCTAGCAAAAAAGCCAAATCATGCCAATGGCCACACAAGTAAAGCCATACCCCTCTTGTGCATGCATTTCATGCTTGATGCATGTAAAAAGGGATTGGGGTTTTTGATTGTACAGCAGCCATCTTGGCTATTTTGATCCTTCTTGGGACATCCCCAATTTGTTCACAAGGTATGACAAGAAAAGTCTTTTATGGCATTCCAATTGTATGAGTATTTCTCAGATACCTGGAGACGTGCATGCAGATTGCATATACTCCAAATGTCAGACAATGATTATTTATTAAGAACAAAAGGGATATATACATATGTTAGTGTCAACAAGGAAAATTGAGTTCCAATCCTTCAGTTCCAAGTTTTGCATGCATGATAATCAATAGACAAAATGGCTACAAGCTAGCCAAACACTTAGAACACTCTTTTCTTCTATATATATTTCTGACTAGGAGGAATCCCTTATTCTGAGAAACCAAATACAGTCTCTCACCAGTCACCTGTTTCAAGAATGATGTGAAATGATCTACTCCCTGAGGCTGCCATTTTAGCTAATGATTTGCTTATACTTTTTATGTGTCCGGGATACAGTTGCTGACTTCATTTTGTAAACTTTGTACCTTCACATTATTGGATGTGATAGTTTGTACACAACTGGTGCTTATTTTTCCATTTGGATGTACACGCTATTTCTAACATGTGCTTTATATCTTGTACCTTCATGAAGGGATCTGGCTGTGTTTCCTCTTTACGGTGGTAACTCTGTCAATAACAGTTTAATTTGAACATTCTATGCATCAAATTATGGAAAAACAGTTGACTGGTCTGTATGTACATTAGCTTAAAATAGCTTTGTGGGAAGATGAAAATGATACAGCAGGTAGAACCTGTTTGTTTGGATCATTATTTCCAATGACTTATGCTCAAATCTTGATAAGTTAAATACTTTCAGACAGTGTCATGCCACTGGCTTATGATATGGGAACAACAAGGTGAGCATCTATTAAGACTAGATACTGAAAAGCCAGGCTCAAAAAAGTAGTGATGCAACCTCTTTTATTTTTACCTGGGATCCAAACCAGGAATCATTGTGTCAACCACATAACTATATGAAGCTATTACATCAACAAAAGAGCCAGTGGATATACAATCACAGAAGTACAAATATGGAAAGGGGTCATTTTGCATTAGGTTGATACTCTTGAGCAGCCAAGATTTTGTAGCCAGGACTTATTGGAGATTGGGACTATATGATGAAATAGTCTCCCTCCAGAAGAAAGCTTGACACCCAACCTGATGGTATTCCAGAAAATGGTCAAAATTGAATTTTTGGAAGATGATAATGCTGCAATCTCTGTTGGTTATGATACTGACGGCTTTTATGAGTTTTCTATTTTCCTTGCTTTTTAAATGTCTTTATAATGTTAACGGCTAAAAGTCATTCATTGCTGATTATTGTAGAATGAAAAAGTAATAAAACAGTTTAATACAGGTAATTCTTGACATACAACACAATTGAGCCCAAAATTTCTATTGTTAACTTAGACATTTGTTCAGTGAGTTTTGCCCATTGTATGATCTTCTTTGGCACAATTGTTAAGTGAATCACTGCAGTTGTTAAATTAGTAACATCACAATGAAACTCCTATTTGCCATGTCTTGGAAACACAGCTCACCTTCATTTGGAGTTATAGTCAGTTGGGCAACATTCCAAAGAATCATCCATCATAAAAAAAAAGGAGGTGCCTGGATAGGAAATGGATGGAACTAGGCAAGTTAAATTTGATTTATTTAAATTATATTAATATAATTAAGATGCATATAATTTTACCTTCTCTGTAATATCTATAGTATATATTACTAAAAGGTTTGTTCCCATAGCCTATAACTGGGCAAAACGGTGCATAATAGTGTAATAACTTTTGAACCAAATGAGGTAATTTATGCACCCAAAATCTTGGGCTCACGGCTCCAGTAGCATTGAAATTTGGCACATTTTATAAAACATTTTATGACATAATACAATACATAAAACATTTCCTATGTTCAACTCCTGAAGTTTGATTGGGCTATATAGGTCAATGTGGGCTACATTCAGGCAGATTCATCTGTGAATATCTCTTGCATTTTTAAAGAATTTTTAAGAACTTTTCAAGTACATTGGAAGCTCTACCACTGTTGAAAGCATTAAAAATGATAGCAAGCAAATATTCTTTTTTTTAAAATAAAGTTTTTTATTTTTAAACACAAACACAAACATAAACATACAAAAACATAAAAACATAAAATCGTCTTCCATTTTATATACATACAGTGTGTCAGTTGGTTACATATCTTTTGTGCTATACTTTTGTAGTCATTTACTCACAATTTATATCCGTCTTCACATTGTCAAACTAACATATGTTTATATATTTATCAGTTATTAATCATCCATGACTAAACTATTTATTCCATCATTTTATATGAGATGTTCCAAGTTTTATCTTAAAATTTATGTTATACTTTCAACCAGTGGTTATATATATCTATATTATGTTTATATCAATCTATTAGATTTCTATCACAAAATTATCTAGTCTATTATATTACCATGCCTTTTTATCCAACTATTGATAAAACAAATCCCATATCATATAAAATTGCTTATCTTCTTGTTTTTTAATTTCAAATGTCAGTTTACTCATTTCAGCACAGTCCATAATTTTTTTGATAACTTCCTCCTGCATAGGTATTTTGTCATTTTTCCAGTTCTTCGCAAATACAATTCTACCGTGTTTCTCATAAAATAAGGCCGGGTCTTATTTTTTTCTTTGAGCCCTGAAAAAATGGCTAGGACATCTTTTCGGGGGTGAATTAATTTCCTCCCCCACACACACCCCAACCTAGAGCGCCCCATGCGCAATCACCTCTCCACAAGGCTACTTCTATCGGCTGATGGAAGCTCCCGAAGGCAGAGTCACCAGCTGCTTCTATCGGCTGGTAGAAGCAGCATTGTGGAGAGGTGAGTGCGCATGGAGTGCTCTAGGTGGGGTGTGTGCATGGGGGAGGAAATCTATCGGCTGGTAAAAGTGGCCTTGGGGCAAGCGCCCATGTGCAGTCCCCTCACCACCAAGCTGTTTCTATCGGCTGATGGAAGTTCCCCAAAGGCAGAGTCACCAGCTGTTTCTATCAGCCGATAGAAGTGGCCTCAGGGCGAGTGCCCCACACATACTCCTCTTGCCACGAAGCCACTTCTACCAGCCAATAGAAGCGGCTGGTGACTCTGCCTTTGGGAAGTTTCCATCAGCTGATAGAAACGGCTTCGTGGCAAGGGGAGTGTGTATGGGGCAGCCACACCTCGCCCCGAAGTGGCTGGTGACTCTGCCTTTGGGGAGCTTCCATCAGCCGATAGAAATGGCTTCATGACAAGGGGAGTGCACATGGGTGCTTGCCCCAAGGCCGCTTCTACCGGCCGATAGAAGTGGCTGGTGACTCTGCCTTCAGGGAGCTTCTATCGGCTGATGTTCTATCGGCAGTAGATTGGGGTATTCTAGCCTAGGCTACCTGCAGGGCGCTCCTAAAGGCAAGTTTTCTCCCTCCCCTCCCCCCCATTTCTCTTCACCTCATGTAGTTTTAACGAACAATGTGAGAAATAGGGAAACGCATGGATTAAATAGGCCTAAATTTGGGGGGCAGGGCTTAACTTCACCTCATGCCTAGAAATCATGCTGGGCCTTCCTATTGGTGGAGGCTGTGTTGTTGGAGAAACATGGTAGCTGCTGTTAAAACATTTACAATCAAATATTTCAGTTCTTTATTGTATATGTCCGGTATGAATCCCAATAAAAAGATCTCTGGTTTAAAATCTATATGTTGTTTTATCATTTTTTCCAACCATGTGTGGATTTTAGTCCAATATATCTTTGCATCTGAACATGTCTGCCACATATGGTAATATGAACCAGGTATCTGATGACATTTCCAGCATTTATCCGATTTATTCTTAAACATTGTCACAAGTCTCGTCGGGGGTAGGTGCCACCTGTAAAACATTTTATACAAATTTTCTTTATATGCAGTTGACATTGTCATTTTATAATTTTGAGACCACAATTTTTGCCATTTTTCCAAATCAAACCCATATCCAAAATTTTTCCCCCAAGCAATCATCGTTTTTTTAACTTGTTCCTCCTCCAATTTAAATTCTAATAGATGTCCATAAAGTTTTTTAATTATCTTTTCATCAGTACCCATCAAAATTTTATCTAAGTCAGTCAATGTATCATAAATACCTTCTGCCTTGGAGTCTTTATCAAACCTAGATTGTATTTGCAAATAGGAAAACCAAATCATTTTTACACCTTGTTCTTGCAATGTTTGCATAGATTTAAGTTCACCCTTTTCATTCAATAACTCCCCATATCTAACTGTTTGTTCCTTTTTATATATTATTGGATAAGAAAAAGCTTCAATAGTTGATATCCATGTTGGAATTTTTAAGTAATATTGTCTTTTAATCTTGTCCCAACTCAAAAACAGTGCCTCATGAATATAATGTCTTCTAAAATACCCCTGTGTTTTAGTTCCCTTATACCAGAGAAAGGCAAGCCATCCCAGCAGCAAGTCATGACCTTCTAAAGTCAATAATCTACTGTTCCTTAGTGTTATCCATTCCTTTACCCACATCGAACTTGTCGCCTAGTAATACAGCTCCCAATTGGGCAAGGCAAATCCTCCTCTTATTCTTGCATCTTATAACAGCTTTAATTTTATTCTTGCTTTTTTACCCTGCCGAATATATTTCAACAGAATTCTATTTAAATCTTCAAAAAACTCTTTCCTTAATTTAATTGGAATTGTCTGGAATAAATATAAAACTCTAGGCAATATATTCATCTTAATTGTGGATATTCTCCCAATCAATGATAGTTGCAATTTTTCCAATTTCATCGAGTCTGTCGCAATCTGCTGTTTGAGTTTAACATAGTTATCTTCCTTTAGGTTACTGCATCTTGGTGTAATATAAATCCCTAAGTATTTAACCTTGTTCGTGACCTGTATTTTTAAAGTTTCTTCCAACTCTTTCTTTTGTCTTGTTAACATATTCCTTGTTAATATCTTTGTCTTTATTTATTCTCAGACCTGCTACTTTTCCATATTCTTCTATTTTTTCTATTAATTTGGGTGTTGTTTCCATTGAGTCTTCTAATATAAATACCAGGTCATCTGCAAAAGCTTGCAATTTATACTCCTCCTTTTTAATTTTCATTCCTTTTATTTCTTTTTCTTCTCTGATATTCCTATACAAGACTTCCAATGTTAACACAAACAGCAGAGGTGATATTGGACAGCCTTGCCTTGTCCCTTTTCTTATATCTATGGATTCTGTTAATTCTCCATTCGCCATCACCTTTGCAGTTTGTTCATGATATATTGTTTCAATGGCTTGGATAAATTTCTTACCAAAGCCCATTTGTATCAGTTGCAGTAAAATAAATCGCCAGCTCACATTGTCAAAGGCTTTTTGAGCATCTAGAAACATCAAGGCCATTTGCTTCTCAGGGTGTGCTTCATAATATTCCAGAGTATCCAAAATGATTCTCACATTGTCTTTGATTTGTCTCTTTGGCAGAAATCCATTTTGATCAGTATGAATAAAATTATTTCAGTATCTTTTTAGGCTTTCTGCCAAAATTGAAGCAAAGATTTTATAGTCTGAGTTCAATAAAGATATAGATCTATAATTTTTAACTTGCTGCAGGTCTGTACCTACCTTCTGTGTAATGCACGCTTCTGACCATGTTTTTGGTATTCTTTTCTTTAACATAACTTCATTCATAACTTCTAGAAGATGAAAATTCAATATTTCTTGAAAAGTCTTATAGAATTCCGCTGGCAACCCATCTGGACCTGGAGCTTTCCCAGCATTCTGTTTTTTTAAGGCTTCTGTTAGTTCCATCATTGTTATACTTCCTTCTAAAATTGTTTCAGTATTTGGGGGTATCTGAGGTAAGTTCGCTTTCTGAAGATATTACTTGATTTTTTTCTTCTTGAATATTCTCTTGAAAGTATAGTTTTCCATAGTAATCTTGTATATTTTTTTTCTTCTCCTCATTTCCATAACAACCCTGTCCTTCTTTATTTATCAATTGGCTAATTCTTCTTTCTTCTCTTTCCTTTCTCAATTTATAAGCTAGCCATCTGCCTGGTTTATTTGTATCTTCAAAGTAATTCTGTTTCGCACTTTTAATTTTTTGTGCTAATTCCTCTTTTTCCATTAGTCCCATTTTATGTTTAATTATATCCATTTTATTTTTAATGTTTTTTTTGTGTGGACTTCTGTAAGTCTTTTTCCAGTCATTTATAGTCATCCTCTAATGTCTTAAATGTCTTTTTCTGTTTTATGTTTCTTCTCCTAGTATAATCTATTATCAAGCCTCTTGTGTATGCCTTCATCATGTCCCAGAGATTCTGTAAAGATGTATCCTCTTTTCTATTTTCTTTGAAGAAGAAAACAAGTTCTTTCTCTATTTTCCATTTAAAGTCTTTTTCTTTCAGAATCATATTATTTAGAGCCCATCTAGATCTCCTCTTGTATCCTTTCCAAATAACTGATACTGGATTATGATCTGCCCATGTGCTTGTTTCTATTTAAATCTGTCGTACATTAGTCAATAAGTCTGCTGACATCCATATCATATCTATTCTAGACCAGGATGTGTGTCTATTTGAATAAAAAAATATATTGCTTACTTTCCGCATTTCTCTCTCTCTCCATGCATCTTTTAAATTAAATTCTTGTTATTTGGAGGAAGGATTTTGGTAGTATCTTTCTAAGTTTCTTTGTTGTTTTCTGTGTTTTATAGTCCAACCAGTCATTAATTATTCATTAAGATCACCCATCATGCAGATATTAACATAGTCCAAATCAGTTATTTTTGTGTGTAATTTCCTATAAAATTCTTCTTGTTTATCATTCGGGGCATAAATTGCAATTAAAAGTGTTTTAATGTTGTTATCCGTTATCTCCACCATCAAAATCCTTCTATCATCATCTGTATAAATTAGTTCTGCCAAATTTGTTTCTTTAATATATAATGCCACACCTCTTTTTTTTTCAATTGTGCCAGCGATGTGAATAATTTCCCTAATTTTTCTTGTTTTAGTATATATTCATGTTGCTTTTTAATATGTGCCTCTTGTAAGCAGATTATATCAAATTTTAATTTATCTAATTTGTGAAATACTTTCCTTCTTTTAATACCCGAATTAAGTCCATTTATGTTAATCGTAATCAATTTTCTTTCATTCATGTTAAGCTTTATAAGAGGGTTTTATTGCTCTAGTAGATCTGAATTCTCGTTCTCTGGGTTCATCACCTACTACACCTTCTTCTTTTTCTTTTTCAATTACTGCTATACACTCCTCTTAGAATTCAATTAGTGACTCTTCCTTTCTTTCTTCTTCCTTCTTTAAAGTATTCTAAGTAGAATAGCTCAGCTTTTCCAACTGTGTCAATTCTGTGTCTTTGTTCCTGCCAAATGAACAAAAGGCCTTCTGGCATCAACCATCTGTAGTTTACTCCTCTTTTAAGTAGCTCTTTAGTCAAGAATAAATATTCTCTTATCTCTCTTACTCTTCTTGGTATCTGTTTCAGCACCACAATTTCTTTATTTTTATATTTTAGTGTTTTCTCTCTCGCCACCTGGAGTATCTGTGTCTTAATAATCTTCTTAGTAAATCTGATGTGAACTTCTCTTGGTAGTCTGTTCCTCGTTGCATATCTTGTGTAGACACGAAACACTTCATCCATCCCATCCATCATCTTTTCTTTAGTTATTTCCAGGCTTCTGCCAATATTTCTGCCATTATTTCAGCAAGGTTTTCACCTTTCCCTTCTTCTGTATTTTAAAATCTTAAGTAAAATTCTGATTTGTCTATTTCCCATCCTAATGATTCAACCCTGCCCTTTTTGATATCGCTCAAACAAGTATCAATATCTCCAATTTTCTTATCTCTTTGTATATCTTCTTCAATTTTTGTGAATTTGTCTTCATATTTCATCATCTGTTGAATATTTTCCACTTTTTCATGTCTTTTAATTTTTTTGCTCAATTTTCTGAATTCCTTGCATGATCATCTGTAATGTCACTTCCTTCTCTTTCTCTTTCTCTTTTTCCTGTTGTAATATTGTCTGTATAGAATCAAGATCTCCCGTCCAACCTCCAGGACGCCAGCTCCCAGCAAGCAAATATTCTTAAATGAGAACCCAAAGGTCATAAATTATCAAATTGAGAGTTATAATTTGAAAACAGCTTTTGCAGGAACCACACCTAAGGCTTTTGAAGGCCACTCTCATCCCTTGAATCAAAGTTGCACGGTAGTGTGCATAAATATTATCCAGTACCACATTTTTTAAGATGAGAAACCTTAAGATGTGTGGACTTTAACTTCCAGAATTATAGGAGTTTAATATTTTCATATTTTAGAGTTGCTGAGCTACAGAAACACTGATCTAGTGTATAATATATGTGACAAAGTCCATTCTTCTTTTTTTCCTGCCATATTTTTACAAAGACAGCCTAAGCTATGTTAAAAAATAGTTTCAGACACTGAAGATAACATTCTGAATCATTTGAAAAGCAATATGCTTTCCACTGCTTTGGTTATCCTATGATAAATAAATTGGTATCACTGTTTAATTTTTAAACTTTTAATACACTTTTGAATACATGTTGGCATGATAGAGTGATGCAGATCAAGCTTGTCTTTATAGCCCTGCATTATACTACTGTGGGGCAGAGTTTATATAGTGGTAATACTGTAAGGTAAAGGTAAAGATTCCCCTTGCACATATGTGCTAGTCATTCCTGACTCTAGGGGGTGTTTCTCATCTCCGTTTCAAAGTCAAAGAGCCAGCGCTGTCCGAAGATGTCTCCGTGGTCATGTGGCCGGCATGACTAAATGCCAAAGGCTCACAGAACACTGTTAACTTCTCTCTAAAGGTGGTCCCTATTTTTCTATTTGCATTTTTAATGTGATTTCGAACTGCCAGGTTAGCAGAAGCTTGGATAAGTAACAGGAGCTCACTTCATTACCCGGCACTAGGGATTCGAACTGCTGAATTGCTAACCTTTCAATCTACAAGCTCAGCATCTTAGCCACTGAGCCACCGCATCCCTTATTACTTTGCTGTACATGGCCCTATATTGGCAAAGATTTAATGGATCTACTATCTAAAAGGAAACTAGCTAAAATTATCTGTTTCTGCCCACAAAGAATACTTTACTTTTTAGGTGCAATCTGGGTAGACTAATTTTTTTTTCTTAAATGAGGAATCAAGTTATCAGTTTTACTGGCTATATATGGAAGTATACTGAATATTGAAAATAACTGAAGGAAAGGGTTACAGTCTGAATTAAGGATCTATATATAATTGAGTTGACATAAATCTCACCAACATGACAAAACATAGGGTATGTTAAAAGTTGTTTCTCCAGCAAAACAAGGACAAGTGCAATCTCCATTGAGCTTCCTGAGAAAGGAACGTGAAGAGATCCTCTCAATTGGTAGTTTAAAAACCAGACATTTATCACGCAAAGGATTTAGTACAATTAGTAATTTGAGCAACTATTGGTTTATGCTTCAACTTTAGTCTGCTGGAACCTATTTAATTCAGATACCTTAATTCTATATTTAGTAGGGGCAAATGCATTTCAAATGCAGCTAGAAGCAGTGCTGATCCGAAGCAGAGACAAGTATTTGGTTAGTAATGTTTAAATCTTGGTTTATATCAGTCTCTTAAGTTGTTCTATTCTTTTTTTAATTTTTATTTTCCAATTAACTTGAAATAAATCCCTTAAACAAAAGCTCCTTTCATATGACCTTTTCCAGACCATATTGTGGATCCTTGGTTAGTCTCAAACTAAAAATCCAAAGATACTGAGCTGTATACAATTTGAACTGACTGCCCAGTTTTGTAGGTTACCAAAAATAATCCATGAGATATGGCTGCCTAGATTTATTTTCTGACCTATTAAACTACAGTTGGCCTTTACAAATCTTACTGTCATGATCTTCATCTGCTCCTTTACAAGAGAAATATTGCAAACTTCCCATGGCTCGCCATCTCTAGCCTTGTGGCAGAGAAGTGGGAGAATCAATAGCATATTTAATTTTATTATATTAAGGCAACAGAGCAGCTAGCTGGACAGTACGTTCAGTGCTGATTATTTCTGTAAAAGTGCACAGAAGATTGAAATCTTACTCCCAAAATTTAAGCATCATTCTGTTCATTAGGTCAAATCCTAGCTAAAACTATAATACTGCTGCCTTAATTAGAATGTTAATTAGTTGAGGCTTTTTGTACATTAACAGTAAGGCAAAACTTTAATCAATAATCAAAGACATTCTTTAGAGAGACCTCTTTGCTTTTCTTATGTTGGTGCAAAACCAAATGTTAAAAGAAGTTAAATACTTTGCTTTAAACAAAAGCATTTCAGAAAAGATTTGATATTCAGGTTTTGATAAAGCTGTAAATCAGTATATATGTAATGGACAGTATTAGCAGTTAAAGTCAACTAAATAGTCCATAAAACTTATTTAATTGGGTGTAACATTCATTAGCAACTTTTGTGTACCTAATCGCTAAAGTTAGCCTATACTAGCTGAAACATTTACCAGAGAAGAACAATTACTTGAAATGTCCTGTTTTTCTGTTTCCGTCTCCTGGCTAGAATCCAAATTATTAAATATATTATGACATATGTGCATAGATTTGAAAATGTTACATTAATAAGCCAAATCCATTTTTAAAAATGAGAAAGTGGTAAACTTGAAACATTATACATGGAATTATTTAGGTAACTCATTTTTAACAGTCAATGTTTTACCATATTTTTCTAATAAATGGTGTAATTGAAGATTAACAGCTATTATGGGTTACATTTTAATTGCATGATCAGAATCAGATTATATTCCCACTGAGATTATGCCAACAAAGTTTAGGTTATATTTCAGCTAAATAGTAGGAGACAGACCATGTGCTCTCTTTAAATTATTCAACACAAATACATTTAAATCTTGTAAAATAGGTTAATTCATAGCTACAATTGCTTTGCCGCTTAGGATAAGAAAATGACCTCTATAATAATAAAAAACCCTCATGCAGTGCTTATAGTTCAGTTGGCAACTTGCCACTAAGGACCTGATTAGCTATAAATTTATGGGAATCTGCAATAACGGGTGTTTGTCTCCTGATAATGTTTTTTGACACATTTCAGGAGACTCAGCTGATCTGTGTTAGAGATCAGTGTACAGATTCTGCAGTTTATACAGGCGATACATAGAAAGAAAGTCCATGTGAGACCTTTAACTATAGAAAAGCACATAAGGAAAGTGGTTCCCATAGAAACATGCCCCAAAGCTGTCGTTAGTATAGGAAAAATAGTTTTATGATTATTTCAATGAAGTCTCATCTTTTGTTTTCAATACCAGGTAAATAAAATACATACAAGGCAAGTGAAATATGAAAATGGTGCTTGGAACATGGCCCTTAGCGCAGTTCTAGCAACTTGCATCGTTGTCTTCCGTCAAGAATTCCATTAGTTCATGGAAACATTCTAAAATGATAACCATGTTATTTGCTTGTAGCCAAAAACAAAAGATTTCCTGCACCTTAAGAGTTATCACATTTACTGAGCTGCATCAACATCATCATTGGAGAGCAGATACTTAGTCTACAAGTGACTGTAAGTATGTAAGTATCGTCTGACTCATCCATATGATATTCAGTCTCGGCCTGAAAATGTTGCCTACAACCATGCTCAATTTCAGTCACTTTGTTGATGTGCCCTTCTTTAAAAAAAAAAAAGATATTAACATTTCCTAGAACTTCAAAATCCTTTCATTTCTCTACCAGTTTTGCAATTTGCATTGGTAACCTATCTGCACATTGCAAAAACCTTCAAATAACATTCGAATGAAGGCAGCAATATTATAATTTTAGCTGGGATTTGACCTAATGAATAGAATGATGCTTATTCATTTTTTAAATTTATATATTGCCCATCTCACTATCAAGTGATTCTGGGCAATTTACAACACTACAGTGACAGACTTGAAACAATTATTCAGATGCTCAACAATCTCTTAGATGGGTTATGTTGAGCAAAAGTATCTCTTTTAAGTGGGTCAAATAAAGCTGCATAGGAATCAGATATTTAAATTCATATTTCCACTATTGTGTCCTAGTTCATTCCCCCTCCCCCTTCCCCTCCTGTACTACAGTGTTTTTTATTCTTATCAAAATTTACTGCTGTACAAGATTTTTCTATCCAAATCTACTATATTTCTCCGGGCCTCTGCAGCACTTAAATGGAAATTTGATAACCTCAGAAGTGACATAAAATATAATACTTACTAGACAATCGATGACTTCTTGGATGATTGTTTCAGAGATACTTCCTTACCAGATTCATCAATGCTTTCAACAATGGCAGAGGTTCTAATGTACTTGAAAAGTTCTTAAAAATTCAGGAGGATATTCAGACATGTATTTGCCTTGAAAGTAGTCCATATTGATCCGTATAGATCAACATCAGAAGTTGAACCCAGGAAATGTTTTATAATAACATTTTATCATTATATGTTTTATAACATTTGCCAAATTTCAATTCCACAGGAGTTATAGGTCCCTGGTTTTGGACACATCCTGTAAATTAGATCATTTGAGGTACCTTCGCTCAAAAGGTTTTCCCCTATAGTGTCTCATTTCAACCAGTTAAATCTTATAGATACAAAAGTTCTAGTTATATATAGATAGATATTAACTGGTTTGTTTTCTTTCTTAGGCAAACCTCCCTTTGTAGAGATAAGACAGCATCCTTTAGATTTGTTGGGACTTCAGTTGTCACTGTTCTCATCTAGCATGCCCAATTCTGAGAGCAGAATGGGGATTACAAATTTTGGCGGTGAAAGAAGGTAGCCTGGATTGATAATTTCTTACAAAGTATTTGGTATAAAAGAAAATAAAACATATTCCTTATAAAAGGTGTCAATATTTTAAAATCCTTACGTAGGGTAGTAGAAAAAGAGGTTATTCTAATATATGACTGAGTGGCAGGAAGAAAAACACAATTTTCTATTTAATTTTTCCTTCACGGGTATATAATTATGGTACTGCATTATTTCAGGCAGTTACTGAAATGTATATTTTGGTATGAAGTATATTTTAATTATGATTTGCAGTAAATCACACTGAAATGGTACTTACTGTGGCTAACAGCAATTAAAACCAAAAATATATGGTGGCCAACTATAACTACCTTCTCTAACCTGATACCATATAGGTGCAGTCAATTTTCAACAACTATAAAGGTAATTCTCAACTTACAATGATTCGTTTAACCATTGTTCAAAGTTACAATGGCCTTGAAAAAGTGACTTATGACTGTCCTTGAAGTTACAACCACCACACTGCACAATCACATGGATTGGGATTTGGGTGCTTGGCAACTGGCTAACATTTACAAGAACTGCAGCATCCTGTGGTCATGTGATCACAATTTGAGATCTTTCCAGCCAGCACCTGACAAGCAAAATCAATTGGGGAAGCTGGATTTGTTTAACAGCCATTTGATTTGCTTAACAACTACAGGGAAAAAATGGTCATAAAATCAAATCCAATCACATGGTGACTCACTTAACTACCACATTGCTTAGCATCTGAAATTCAGATTTCAATTTTGGTTATAAGTTGACGACTACCTATAAAAGCTGCTGACCTTGCAATTGTGCTGAGTAGAAAATTATCTGAGCTGAATTTCAGAAAAAATGAACAAACTTGTAGGACACACATTTGAGGAAAACTGAGCAATAAGTACTATTAAATAAGCCACATGTGAAACAGAAAAAGGTACTTTTGGGGACAGAACAAGAATGAATTTCTTATTCTAGTTTTCAAGTAAATTCAAGAAAAAAGCATTTCCACCAATCCAGAAGTCACAAAACTAATTAGTTTCTAATTTCTTATTTACAGCTTGTTTGCAGCATACAATTTGTTCATATGTTACAATAAACTGATTTCCTTTGTATTTCATTCATGGTAGACATAAATCTACATGTGTTGCATCTTTTTAGGCTTTGAGCCTTGGTAACTGTGTTAACTAATATGAGTGTGTTAGTGATGCCTGCATATAAGATCATTATTATTGAAACATTTGGAATACAAACTACGTGACTTAAATTAATTTGGTAAGAGTTATCTAATTTCCTTCAAGGTATATATATAATTCCAAGTGGAATGAGGACTCTAATTAATTAATTGGTGTGGTTAATTATTAAATCAGTACATTTAGCTTTGGATTCAAAATGAAAATATTAATGATCCAGTGTGGGTTTCAATGCTGATGGCATTTTGCTTTTTTAAAATTCATTTAGCCAATATATTCAAATAGTTTCTTATGCACAAATTATATTAAATTTTAATAGATGCATAATGTATGTCCTTATGATATTTTTATTAAAGATTCAATCAAAATATTCTGGCGTTGTGTTTCTTTATCAGAAAAGAGGCTTGACAGATTGTGTCTACACAATACATTTAAATCATAGTGGAACAAACCACAATTTATTTGGTCATGGGTGAAATATATCATGTAGATCCAATCTGTAGGATTATCAAATCCCCCTTCCTTTTCATGATTTAACCAAATTTGCTGAGATTGTGTGACATACCATCTCATAAACTGAATTTTGACAATACATAAACTAAAATGGGGATGGACACAATCTGGGACACAGACCCAATTAGTTTAATGGAAATTGCTTCTTCTTGTATACAATGGCATTAATATATCTCTTGGTTACTTCCTTCCACTCCAAAATCAAAATCACAGAGCCTCCAAAAAAGCAGAGTTGTGGGCTGTACAATACCCAAATAAATGTGATAGGAACTGTCCTACTGTTAGGTAGAATACAATAACCATTTCAGGCTCTTCTGAAAAGGAAACAAATCATTACTTTATTTATTTATTTGTTCATTCAGGTTGCGAGTGTGAAACCATCCTTCCCACTGGCACCACTCCTATCGGTCCGTCAAAAAAGATTGAGGACTCAAGGTAAGAAAGCAAGAATAAAGTTATAAGACGCTAGAATTAGAGGAGGATTTGGTTTGCCTAATTGGGAGTTGTACTACCAAGCTACAAACTTGATGTGGGCTAAGGAATGGATAACATTAAGAAATACTAGATTGTTGACATTAGAAGGACATGATTTGCTGTTGGGGTGGCATGCTTTTCTATGGTATAAGGGAACTAAAACACAGGGCTATTTTAGAAGACATCATATAGGGGAGTCTCTGTGGTTAAATTGGGAGAAGATCAAAAGACAATGTTATTTGAAAATTCCAGTCTGGTTATCGACTATTGAAGCATTTTTCTATCCTATAATTTATAAGAAGGAACAAACAGTTAGATATGGGGAAATATTGGATGAAAAGGGTGAACTTAAATCTATGCAAAATCTAGAGGAACAAGGTATAAAGATGAATTGGTTTTCATATGCGCAAATACATTCAAGGTATGATGAAGATCTCAAAACAGAAGGATTTTATGACAAATTGACTGACTTAGATAAGATTTTGACAGGTACTGATGAAAAGGTGATTAAAAAATTGTATGATTATTTATTGGAAACTAAACTAGAGGAAGAACAAGTTAAAGAAACTATGATTGCTTGGGGGAAGAATTTTGGGTATGGGATTGATTTAGAGAAATGGCAAAAATTGTGGTCTCAAAATTATAAAATGACAATGTCAACAGCATATAAAGAAAATTAGTATAAGATGTTTTACAGGTGGCATTTTCCCCTGACAAGAATAGCAAGAATGTTCAAGAATAAATCCGAAAAATGTTGGAAGTGTCATCAGATACCTGGCTCATATTATCATATGTGGTAGACTTGTGAGGACGCTAGAAAATACTGGACTAAAATACGCATGTGGTTGGAAAAAATGACAAAGAAACATATAGACTTGAAACCAGAGATATTTTTATTGGGAATTTTACCTGATACATACAGTAAAGATTTAAAATATTTGATTGTAAATGTATTAACAGCGGCTAGGATTGTATTTGCTAAAAATTGGAAAAATGAGAAAATACCATTACAGGAGGAAATTATTAAGAAAATATTGGAATGTGCTGAAATGAGTAGATTGACATTTGAAATTAGGATAAACAATTTTATAAAATTTGGGACCTTTTCTATCAATGGTTAGATAATAAAATATAATAATAGAATACTTAGAATTTTAGAAAATAATGAATATATAAAGATGTATTTCTTTTTTTGTTATTATATTTATAAAATGTTTTTAGAATAGATTTGGGGACGATTATATGAATTGTTATAAAATAAACTAAGTAAATTATAGTTATCTTGCAAAGTATGAACAAAATTATAGTCAAATGACTGATTAATAGTGATACTAGGGTATTCAATTTTTGATTGATAATATGAGTTATTATGCAATGTAACTGTAATTGATGACTATGAAATGGATGCACCAAAAATTTGTAAACCAACTGACACACTGCTTGTATATTTATGAAAGAAAGTTGGATGTTTTTATGTTTTGTTTGTTTTTGTTTGTCTTTAAAAACCAATAAAACTTGTTTAAAAAAAAAGATTGAGGACTGATGCTTTAAATGACAAACACATTGGCCCAGGACATTTTGCTGTAAATTAACATTTTTGTTCTTTTTCTTTTTTCAATCTAATGCAACCTGTAGAACTGATCTGAGGATATACAAGGATTAGGAAAAAGAACATTTTATATGTTTGCCTGATCTATTTGGAGAAATAACAGGATAAAAAATATAATAAATAAAAACAGATTTCCTTCTCTCTTTGATTATACAGTATATCATTTCTTTCTAGGAGACTTTTTTACTGGTTACCAGGGAAGATACCAAGTTAACTTGGTAATGTACCTTTCATCTTTGCTGCTGTCGAATTGTAGGCTGATAAACAAAAGAGCAGGAACATCTAAGGTCATAATAAGAATGTGCAACCCTCCAGTGGTTGCTGAATTACAATATCTATTAGCAAGGTCACTGTTGAAAGATGTTGAAAATTTCAGTACAAAAACATTTGGATGGTCCTAACTGATAGATTCTTATATGGCAATAATCCTGAGATGGCTCTTGGGTCTAATTCACAACCAGTATTGGACATGTCTATTTCATGTTGATATAACTTACTTTGATTATGTTGCTTCTGTACTTTGTGCATTTCCCAAATTTGGGCCTGCAGATGTGTTAAAGTTCAATTCCCTTAAATATCAGTCAGCAGAATCCTGTTGGCTGAAGATGATAAGTGTAGTTTGATACATCCAGGAAGTAACAAGTAAAACCAATACTGTACGTTGCTTAACTTCTTCAGTGAAGTTTCGGCATTTTTTATTTTGTTTTTTTTTTTGTGGTAATAGAACTGGAAAATTGTTATACACTGAAAGGAAGTTTGCTTTGACATCTCTTCTGAACAGAGTATCCCTCTAGAAAGGCTTAATGAAGAATGCATACAGGAATATCTAAGAGCAGTAATAATAAAGAGATGCTGTGAGATAGAGGATGAGGTCAAAAAAGTCATGATGATGTTGGTAACTGCTGTAACTCTGCCCCATTGTTACCTTCATTGGGGCTTTCACTGCCTGGTTGTAGCCACCATCTGGCCTTTTTTTTAGCAGTGGATGACTCTGAAAAGGGAAGAGGAAACAGGAATGAGTGGTGTCCAATTTCAAACAAGGCCATGGCTTTGAAATCTCTGTTACTAATTTGGAAAGAATGATTCCCAATGAGAAATCATTCCTCCAATCGGATAATACACAAAAACTTTGTGGCAAATAGTAAGACCCAATATTTCATTGCAAAGAGCTTTGAGGGTTGGAATAGCTGTTGCTTTTTAGGGAAATATTACTGGTTACAATCTGCAGACAATTCAGTATGGAAACATAGAAATTCCACAAGCAAATTGCAAATTGGGAACTGTTCGCTAACTTCAATGTAATGAGATTGAAGTAGACAAAGCTGGGCAAGGACATTGGAAAAACTGTACAAGAGAGCTACATGCATGACAGTCTTTTAAAATAAAGTCAGTCTACAATGTTTGAATTGATCTATCTTGCATGAAAAGAAATTCCTGAAGGTTTTATAACCCCAAATGTCTTACTGCTCAAACTGCTTTTTCTTTGGTCTGAATATTTTTTTATGGAATAATTATCAGCTTGATTTGTGTTCTTAAAAATAATTAAGATAAATAAAGCATTAATACAAAAAATGAAAGGGTAATATGAAAAGGGAATCAGAGTGCTTTATGTGATTGTGTATGGGAAGATGACAACCATTTTAGTTTCCAAAACTTATGTCTTAGTCAGATGTAATGCTGTTAAATCTTCCTGACAGGAACAATGAAAGAGAATACATGTTAGTGACATTAAAAGATAGCTGTCTTATATTCTACACCCATTTAGACACATATACGCACATGTTTATTTACAAGCCAATTGCAAGTTGTCTCTGACAAGATTGGCAGCACATAAATTTAAATAAATAAATACATTCCACTTAGATTATAGAATTAACTGCCACATAAGTATCCAATTCATATGTATCTGTCCATCACTTAACAAACCTGATGAATCATTTGGGTCTCACAGATAAATATAGATTTGCAAAATATCAGATGTTAAATAATTGTATGATAACAAACCATCATAACTCATATATTACAAGTGACATTTTCCTGTACCTTTAAGTACATGATCTAGGACACAATGATCATAAATCCAGATCTTTAAAGACTGTTCTAACATGTATCAGTCCAGTAAATCTTCCATCCTGGTAATAAGGAACTTTACATAAGAAGTTATCCCATTTCTACAATATTCTTGCAAAATATCTGAAACAAGGTCTCATTTTACCATTCGAATTCAAGTTCAATCAAAAATATTATAGACAGATTCTGATGCAGGCCAAACTTCCCTCTGTTGTTGTTGTTGTTGTTGTTGTTGTTGTTGTTGTTTTGGGCTATAGAAGAGTCTGGAACTCTGGCTTCTGAACTACTTTTTGTTTTTCGCTTTAAATAGGTTGGTTATTTAGTTAGCTACGAAATACAAAGCCTTGACATTGACCAGCCATTGCATATAGTAGAAAGTGCAGACTTGTCTCTTGTGCTTTTTTAGTATTGAGTGCCCTTCTCAGTGGTGGATGTTTACTTCCCTCTTATCCTCACGTTATCTTCTTGGGAGAGTTTGTAGTTCCCATTCAACTGCTCACTGCTAAAACTCATTTTCTGAAAATCCAACTCATCTACATCACTTCATACATTGCTTGCAAAAATCTGACTGATCATTAGATGGAAGCCAAGAAAAATCCAGTTTTATGTCACTTAGGGATTGCAAAGTCAAGTAGTCCACAGATTGACACAAAGTGCCAAGGATTATTTTTTTTTACTTAAATCAGTACAAGAAAGGTTAAAAAATAAATAAAATTGTAGTGTGTGGAGTAACCAGAGAGTTGTATGTGACAATTGGATGAACCTTTTAACATGCCAGATGACAATGGAATTTCAGATGAATCTACTAAAGAAAAATTGTACTATCAATTGCCATGAAGTGATTCTAAACTGTACAATTTACTTAAAACTAGAACTAAATGGATCTCATTGTCCTTCCACATGCAAGTCTTTTGTTCTTTATTTCAGCAGCAACAATAATTTTAGGCAGTGAGGGTGATGATTGTATTATGAATGATTGTTGCATTCTGATGTCATAAGTCCTTTAGATCTGTTTAAAATCTTGCAGAAATACTCTCCCCTGTATTATGCAGCTATACCAGAGATGAATGTTTTTTCTTCCTCTGATGAAGGTTGCATTATTTAAGAGATAATCTATTGTAAAGCTAGTGCACCTGTACTTCAAAAATCTGAATGAGCTGCAGATGAGAGTAAATCCTTTGGTACCATTAATGATGGGTCTGAAACAAGCAGTGGATGAAGCAAGAAACATGAATGAGGGTTGGACACACATTTGTTTTCTGACAATTCCTTTTCCCTTCTAGCATCTCCTCTGAAACACCATATTTCAGGAGAGAGCCAGGAAGCCCTTAGCAAAGATCCAGATTAATCCTAGGACCTGGATTATAAAATTAGTTTATGGGCTGTAGGTTGTTCATCCATATACCATAGTCTTGCATTTCTCAAAGGTCACAGTGCTACATTTTCACCCTCAACATGCAGGCCCTTTAGAGCAGACATGTTGGTGTCACATAAATATGGCAGATATAAACTAATTGCTAGTGTTTTACATTTATTTTATGGCATGCTTAGTTTTTTTTTGTAGGAGTTCCCTTGATGAATTCCCAAAGGCGAATTGCTTAACAGTGTAACTAAACAATCTTTTAGCTAGGCAGAGTATTGGCATAACAGATTGTCTTAAACTAAACAGAGTTGTTTTTCAAAAGGTACTCTTGAAATACTTGGCAGCATAAGAAAGGCTTAATTAGAGCTTTTAAAATGAAAACTAATGAGGCTATTAATGGTTCTAGGGTTTGGATTGAGCAAGTGAGTATTCACATTATGCAGGCCTAGCTTAAGTGGAATGTACTACATTTGGAAGCATTTAGTAGCATTTACTTCAACCACAGTGTAACACTTCTCACCTGGTAATGTACCCACAATCTGGATATTTTCAAAAGCATCAAGATTTGTTATTTTACTTAAAATTGTTGAAAAGCAAACCCTTTTTAAAATTCAATTTTGTAATGATCATACATTCATTTGGGAGGGGCCCCTGCCAACACATGTAGTGTTATGTACTAAAAATGAACATGCAGTTTGCTAAAACTATTACAATGCTTGTAAAGGACTCTACTAATTCAACTAATCCAGATTCATGTGCATTCAAATTTAATCCAATCAGATCTACATCATATGTCTTTCAACATTTACAAAATATTTTTCTCTAATTGGGACTTGTATAGAAACAAATGAATCAAGAATGGAATGAAATGAAAACCAGGTCACATTATATATTGTGATTATAACTTTACATCTGTATCTCATTAGAATGTTCAATTTCCCTAAACTCAAGTAATAAAATCTGAGTAATCTGTGGCCTGTTTGTCCATCACTGCAGAATTGCAAACTGATAAATCAAACTGACTCGAATGATCAGCATCTGGCTTTACATGAACACTGAATGCATGATAGATATTTCTGAGAAGCAGACTGAAAGGGAGCAAGATGAAAAAATATGTATATATATATATACAGATGACTTAGTAGGGATATATTTGGGAAATCACAGAACAAAGTATATTAATGTGGGAAATATGCTGTTCAGGCCATCTTTATGGCATGAGGCTGTTACATGGGGAAAAAAGAAGTCACACTCTTGGATTTTCTGAATTTTTGCATACCTTTGCCACAGTATTAGGTTCTGACTTTTGTAAAAGTCATGGCTAGCAGATTTCTTTCCTACTTCTTGCTCTGAATAGTTTTTCATCATTGAAGGGAAGTTTTGTATCAGAAAATTTGACAGAATTCATCCAGATCACCTGTTCATCAGCTGAAGTAGAAATGCATGGCAGTAAGCCCCAAATGAACAAATTGATAGAAAATAAATGTTTTTTTCCTTCCATTCAATCATGTCTAATTCTCAGGAACTGCCTAGACAAATCCCTGCAGTTGTATTACATTTTGAAGAATTCCTCTCTGTATTATCTTTAAATGGTTTCTTTATGTGGTAAAACTAAGTCTCTCATGCTTCCTTTCTAGTACAAAATAGTTGAATTGTGATTTATTAAAAATAAAGCAAAATTGGATGGTTTTACACAGAACATTAATCTATAAACCATGATTTGCAAATCAGAGTGGTTGTGTTCACCCAACACCAACCAACTGAGGATTAAACACCATATGTTAACCCAGTCACTGATTTATAAACTGTGATTTTTGATTTAGCAAATTGTATGAAGTATGCAGCTCAGCCAAGCCAGACCCAGTGTGAATATAAATGTATAACTTTCTATGTTGATTGATCAAATCTCCTAAAATTTAGAATGCACAGATCTAAAAGAACTAATAATTCAGAATTAATCATATTTTGATTGGGCCCTAATAAACAAGTGGGACTTAAATTAATCATTATTGTATTATTCCACATGATTTTAATGGGTTTACAGTAAAAATAATTCAATCTGATTCAACCCATAACTAGTTTCCTCATTAAGGTCAAGTGTATGCACCTGATGAAATCAAATTGCACCTGACAAAATCAAATTGATAAATAAATTCCCACCAACTGTATTTTTAAAGTGACAGGATATATTTCTGAAATATATATTATCCTGATTCATTTTTATTGTCGATGTTGATCAAGCATAAACTCACTGAAATACTTTTCAGAAAAGTAGATGTTTTTTGAATTATTGAACTGGGAATGTATTCTGTTGTTACTCATAAAACAATTTTGTCTTTAAAATTCTAACTTCTTTAAAACTGCTACTGGTGTTTTATTGCTGTAATTCATTTCTGGATTCACATGAGCAAAGCCGAACAGAAACATTTGAAATAAATAGATTTGTAATAAAATGTTTGTGCCCTACTTGCTTAATACCTAGAGAGGGAAGCAGAATAATCCTTTTAGAATATCTTTAGCTTTGCTCCTTCTTCCCCATGGCACATAGTTCAGCTAAACATCAGATGGGTGCATACAATTATATACACTGAAACTCATTTGTGCCTGGTTATGTACAGTTGTGTCAGCAAGAAATCTGGAAAATTCTTCTCATAGGTTACCCAACACAACTTGTTCTCCTTTTTGATACCCAGTTTGAGAGGATCTAGGAAACTCCACCAAGCCAACTCACCACAGTCAACTTGCCATGGTCAACTCGCCAAGGGAGTTGAAGAAATGGTGGACTAGAATCATTAAAGAAAGGACGTCAAAGATGGAACAAAACTGAAATGTGAATGACAAACATTAAAATGATGTTTTAATTATTTTAAATAATTGAATTGTTGACTTGTTCTGTGACAAGTTATCCCATGGTGAATTGGCCAAGATGAATTGACCCTGGCAAGTTAAATGAGGCCATTTGTCCTATTTGGGTTTGAGATTGGTCCAGGACTAGATCCACTTCTGGAAGGCAGCAGGTATGGCCCCACTTCCTCTGGCAAACTTTAGAATGTGCCGCAGATAGTGATAGTTGTGAGCAACATTTGATCATATTTTTGAAAACATAGCAGTAATTTCACACCTGTAACATCATACACTGGCAATGCATGAACATTTGTACAAGAGATATTTTGTGGCTGTTCTCAGTCACAAGACCAAGAATACATTGCATCCCATGTCTCATCTTTTATCCTCAAAACATCCACCAACATTGTATACAGTTGTGTCAGTTTTCAAAGTGTGAAGATGCATGCAGGAAATCTCAGTAGAGGTGCTGTAAATCCACTTCTTATTAAAGTGAGATTTCAATGCATCTGTATGTTGTATCTTCTATACAGAGTTTGGTGAGGCTGAATGAACAGTTGGCCTTGAACTCCTCCTAGACCATTAGGTCACAATTCAGGTCAGGAAAAAGGTAATTTCCCTAGATTTGTAATAAGATCTGGGAGTTGACTTCTGGCCTTAATGCCACCAAGTATTCATTATCTCCATACAAATGAAATACACTGGCAAAGACACATACATTTTTTATGGATCTTCATGAATGATCATGGATGCCTCGCATTTGATGGGTTTATGACCTGAGTAAGGTCTTAATAGTACAGCTCATCAATTTATAAAGCATAGCTTGCTTCTTCATATTAGTACAGCCCATTTGTACTTAATTTGAAAAAGTCAATAAGCAAGGGTAGATGTCATTTAGCTAACATTCAACAAGCAGGTTATAGTAGCAATATCAATTTGTTTCTAATTAAGTGCTTAGCATGCAGGTCTTTCAATATTGGCAGACTGCTTTGCTGAATGCAGATCTAAAAACTACAAATCAAAGGCTATATGCAGGTTTTTTAAAGTCATTGATAAACATCTAATAATCTTTTGGCCTCCATGCTACAAAAAAAAAGTTTTTTTTTAAAAAAAGGTTGCCAGGGTATGTTTGCTTTTAATTGATTTTGCTACATACCAATACAGTATACAACAATAGTGTCTTTCATTATTCATTTCTGGATTCACATGAGCAAAGCTGAACGTATCTGAAAGAAGCTTTATTTGCTAGCTACCTTTCTTTGAGGCAAATTCCTACTGAAAGCACAAGATTATGTCTGAATTGGAAAACCATAGCTAAAATGTTAGGTGTATTAGAGCTTTTCAATCTGTAAATCTGACCTAATATTAAGAAAGATAAAGCACCTTAACCTTTATAAATTGTTTAAAAAAATGTGAGGGGGGCGGCTTGTTATACAAGCAGAAAGAGGGGAAAAAAAAGCAGAGACATTTTCTTTTATTATTCTTAAATGTACAAGGATTGTGCCGGTAGAGTTAACACTATCCCAAGGCATCCTTTGATGGATGCCCAAGTCCCAGTGTCTATTGTTGTTAGTTACACTTCTTCTCTACAGACACTCTGTTCTAATGGGTTATAACAGGCTGAGAAATTACTTTTAATTTCCCACAATTACCCAAACAGACCATTTGTGTACAATAGAAGATAGGTACTAGCTCTTATCCTTTTTCACTTCAGCTGACTGCAGTGAAGAGATCAGCTCTTCCTTTTACAGAATTTCCGCTGATATTTCTTGGAGTATGAATCTGATTCTTATTTACTGAAATAAGATTAGAATTTAGGGTAATGCTTATAGCATCAAAGACAGGGTGGAGATGGTTGATTCACTCTTTCTCCATTTCAGAATCTGAAGAATTCTGATAGTTGGATGCCCCTATACATTGGGCATTATTTAATAATCCAAGCAATCTTTTAATCCTTGCTCAAGAACATCACTCTAATGGAAAAGAAACATTTATTTGGATATTTATAGTACTATGCTCAAATCCCACGCAATTGGTAAAATTGGAGGAGTTCAGAAAGAGAAATGTGTATTCTGAGTTCACCCTTTGTCACTCCAATGTCAACACAAACTACTAATTTAAAAAAAACTTTTATTTTGATCTGGATCAACCAACTATATGGATGTGCAAAAAGCAAGCCAAATAAAGTCATAGCAAATATTTTTTTAAAAAAAACTGAAGTGCAAGTTATACTTATAACCACATTTGGAAGTATTTAGTAGTATTTACTTCAACCACAGTCTAACACTTCTCACCTGGTAATGTACCTGCAATCTGAGTATTTTTAAAAGCATCAAGATTGGTTATTTTACTTACAAATTTTGAAAAGCAAAACCTTTTTAAAATTTAATTTTGTAATGATCATCCATTAATTTGGGAGCCCCCTCAAAAAAAATTATATTCTTAAATAAAACAATGAACTGAGCTTTGCTCCATTTTAGAATCATTTTTGCCACAATTGTCAAGTGAATCATTGCAGTTGTTAAATCCGTAACACCATTGTTAAGTTAATCTGGCTTCCCCATTGACTTTGCTTGTCAGAAGATCTCAATAAGTGATCACATGTCCCTAGGCAACGGTCAAAAATAGCATCTGAATTTTGTTCATGTGACCATGGGAACCTCAAGTTCAAGGTTCTTTATGAGCATGTAACTCATCATTTGATTTCCATTTCATCACATTGTTTCCCATTTTTTGAGTGGCCTAGAGGTGGAGCTCTCACCTCACAATCAGGAGGCTGTGAGTACAATCCTAGGTAGAGGCAGATATTTTTATCTCTGGGCACCTTGAGAATATATCTGCTGAATATAACTCCGCATCGGTGATAGGAAAGGCATCCAGCCAGTAAACACTCAGCTCCGTTCAGTTGCCCAGACTCCACCCTGCAAGGGATTATGGGGTCATTAAAAGGAGATAACATTGTTTCCCATTTTTGCTTGAACCGCTTTCATCTGGTTTGTTTATCTTACTAAGATTGTCCATGTTTTCCTGTTTTCACTCTAAAGTAAGTTAAAATAAGTAAATTAAAATTAATTTTCATTTATAGTTGCAATCTTTTACATAGATTGTTAACCAATAATTCATTGAATACCATCTTTTTTATGCAATGTCCTACTACACATATTATAGAGTTTCTGTCTTGTACAGAAAATACATCATATTTCACATCATATCACAGTCACACTGACTGTGCAGGTGCTAGTGCATTAGGTAGTATCACCAAAGCAAAGCAGAGAGTTTAGATAAAGAATTATTTGAGAATGCTCAACAGCAGTCCAGTTGAACATCATGTGACATTAATAAGCTCTATGATTTTCTACAAAATACATCCTTTCATTCTCTCATCATGCCTTGTCTTCTCTGCTGATTCTGCCTGACAAAAGTATTTTTCACCATGCAGAATAATGGTATAGTTAGACGGTGCTATGTCCTGGACTAACATAAATTAAACTGCAATTCTGAAGTTGAGATCTAGAAAGCAGTGTGGATACTTTTTGAGTAGTGGTCTTTTACAACATACATATTCATATATACTTCATATTTCAGGAATTAAATGGCCTGAAAAGTCTACTGGTAATGATGCAGTTTTGTTAGCTAAAACGCAGATTTCATATTAAATACGAAGCACAGTGCAATTTTTATGCATAATGACTTAAAAGCCATAGCCTTCAGTGAGGCTACCTCATTGAAGATGATCTTCAGGACTTTCAGCAATGGTTGGATTGTGCATCTTTTCACATTACTTTGTTGTAGAAATTTTATTCTTAAAATTTCAGTTTTACTACGGTAGTCTGTAGTGTTTATTACACATTTTTGTTTTACTCATCCTTAGGTATAAACAAACAAGATATAAATGTTCATTACCAGCTGAATAGAAACAATAATGTGAAAGAAAGACGATATATTATCTACATATATAATAAAAAAAATTGTCAGGCTGGAATGGCCATCCATTAGAGCCCACCATTTGAAAATACATTAAGGAACAAATTAGCAGGAAATAAGGGTTTGGGAGGGGGAAGAGGATTAATTACCACTCTGCATCTCAGAGAGTGTTTTTCCATTAGCCACAATTAGTACACTAAGGCTAAATTAAAATTATGCCCCATTTTCAACACTGCAAAGAAACATTACAGAAAGAAAAGAAGAATAGCAGAGGGTTGAAGGGGGGATCCTTAAGCAGAGTAATTAATATATTGGCATTTCTGAATTACCTCAGTGTTAATCAGTCAATGAGTCTTTTTAATTGTTTATTATACTAATTCCTGTTAGGTAAGAATCTTTAAAAAGCCGTAGATTTGTGGAAGGTAGCCATTGGGGAAAAGGCTGGTTAAAAGCTTGGACTTTTATACAAGAAGGAAAGAGGTACAATAAAGACACGTTACTGCCTAAATGAAGAACAAAATGTCAGCACTTAAAAAGCCATGTTATGAATCCATTGTTTTTAAAACCAAGGTCAAGGTCAATGATACAGTACAATAAACAGATGCTTATGGACATCACTGCATCTGAAAATATCTCTAATAATCTCCTCTAAATTTGATACCCCCCTTTTTTATTTTTATCTTTCGTGATTGGCTACACCTACCATTTTTTGAGTACTATCCAAGAAATGATAATCAAGAAATTTCAGATGTGTGAATTGTTTAAATAGGCTGGAGTTTCTGTGATAGTGCATGTAAAAAAAGGGCTCCGTCCGAGACATTGTTGATATCTAGGAGATGACCAACATCTTAATTTCAAATAGGAAAACAGTAATAATTACAGTGCAGTGTTATCTAGGTTGAATTCAGGGGATCTACTCTGAGGAAATTATAATCAAGATTTCTGCCTAGGATTTAGAAAAATGCCTTCAAAATATATTTAAGTGTAATTTTGTAAATTTTCTTGTAAAAGAATAACAAAGATGTCTACAAAAAGTATATCTAACAGAGGGGAAATTATTTCCTTTCCATTGAAAATATGTATCAGTTTAACATCAATATACTTCTCTTTTATATAATCTGCACCTTTATTAATATAAAAATAAATATTTTTCTTGAGGTGAATTTGAATTTTCTGGACAGGAAATATGCTTCAAGAGTCTTTCTTTTCTCCTTTTTCCTGGTCACCTGCAGCATGGGATATACTAGGGTATAATGTGTATAATATATATAAGAGTAAGATGTTTAAGGAAATTGATTATTGCAGCTCAGAGCTTTCCTGTTCTGATGGTTATATAGCATTCATCAAGATTGTTGCTTATTTCTTTAAGGCGCATTTGATTCTTTCATGACAGTTTTGGAATCATTGCCTAGCAGTAAATAAGGAGCAGATGTGTGAGAGGAAATAAAGAAAGGAAGGAAGTTCTGATTTTCTTGTTGGAATGATTAAACCTTTCCTCTCCCCCAAATACTAATTGAAATTGGTAAAGTCCTTTCAGAGTGAATATTTTATTTGGTGGTTAAGCCAATATTAGTGCAATAATAAAAGAAACTCAAACACATCAAATGGCCCAGAGCATCACAAACATAGTCAGTTCCAAGGCTGTTTTTGGTTACCAAATGAGCAATGGACTAATTGTGTAAATGCTGTTAATTAGTTGTGCAGAGCCCCTAACTGGGCTTTCTCCTGTAACTAATAAGAAATCAATTAGCTAATGAAGTGGCCATTAAATGCGATGCTAATCATTGCTGGGATATTTTTAATGTTTTTCCTTTTTTCCTCTTTCCTTATGATCCTTCCTAATTGCATCTGCCATACGGAGCTCACAGCTTTCAGCCTGTTTAATGAAACATCATTATATCATAACTGGCATTCTTGGAAGAGTTAGTGGCAAATCTGCTTCCCAATTATTTTTAATTGCCAGACATGCTCATAATTGGCCCTTTTACCAATTGGTTCAGAGCTTTGCACTGTCATGAACTAAACACAAAGATAGTGTTTGCCTTTCCTTGCATATAAAGGATGACAAAATTATTGGCCACACTGAAAATGTATCTTGCAACCCAGATGAGAATCCATAGCACTGCTTTTGATGGGAATAGCAGAAGATCTGCTGCTTCCCCATGGAGCCAGATCAATCTTAGCATGCAAATGTTGCGGCAGAAGGCCAGCTATTCCAAACAGTAAACATTATAAAGGGGGACTTTAACTTTTACAGTGAGCTGCTTGAGCATTAAAACAGGAAGCCGAAATTAGGACAAGCTGATATCCTAAGATTTCCATTTAGATCCCTCCATCAGAGTTCTGCATCAGGGGTGCAGAGAAGATTTGAGTTCTGATCCATCATACATCCGAATAAAATAGCCTATCATGAGCAAGAGGCATGAAAAGTTAGAGAAAGGCCTAACATAAGGAAGGTCAATTAAAAAGCATAGAAATACATCAGAGTCTTAAAATAATAATAAAAATTCAAAAAATATAACACAAGTATATAGATAAACAAAAGTCTAATAGGAATCTAAAAGGAGAAGTAGGGGCATTAAATAGTGTAGGGGAAATAAAGGTTAGTACAGGGTAGATGAAATCCATCATAGAGCATTTTAAAATGATGAACTAAATGCTCACTAAGACTGGTTAATGGCACAGATCATCATCTGTTGGATTTTAAATGCCGCTGAGCAGAAACTGGCAATATATGTTGTAGCAGGATTAGTATTTAGCAGTAGGGAAGTATAGAATTGTCCTGTGCACCCTGGGTATTTAAGCAATAATGGTGGTAAATTAGTGATAGGACAAGCTGATATCCTAAGATATCCATATTAGATCCCTCCACCAGAGTTCATGACAACAATGGCATGAATGTCTCTGCAGTCAGGCATTGGGACAGTAAATGCTCTTCTGTTTGAATGTGTCCAGAATCACAAGGATGTTGTCCCTCTTGTAAGGAATCTTCTTGTATTGGTCTTCAAGGACAGCTGAGGGGAGCTTACATTGTGTGAGAGTAAAGGCCCTCCAGTGATCAGGTACTTTGAGATTAGTTAAGTAGCAGTAGTAGGGGAAGTAGAATACCTGTTGGACTCACTGGAAAGCATCTGAATCTTGTGTCTTAAAAGCTTTTTGCAAGGATCACAGATGCTGAAATTTTTTGTTTTTGTTTTTGTCATATTGTTCTTTTTTTCACTGCAAGTTGAGATATTTCTATACAGTTTTTATACTCAACCACATAAAATCCCATTTTTCTTACTTCTCATGCATTTTTGTATGAGGGTAATCCTTTTGCAATTGTATTTTCATAATAAACTACATTTGTAGATTATTTTCATACACACACACGTGAAAATATATATGCAATAGTGGCAAATATCTGTAGCTTATATGTAGGGTGAGAGTGAAGGTTCATTCTCCAAGCTTGTAGGTTGGTTTCCGAATGTTTCATTACCAGGCTAGATATATATATAAATTGTGACTCTCACTACAAAATCTTGAAATGGCAGATTTTTTGCATGTCTATATCTTTTGGATTTTCTTATATATTAGGAATCGGTATATGATCTGTTAGTACATTTCTACTTCATTCTTAAAATGCCATTTCATGGCTTAAGGAGTGTTCATTTATATTTTCCTTTTCTGTTTGGACACTTCTTTTAAGAAGTGTCATGTATTGCATAAAGCTTTGCAGTGGAGCAAGATTAAAATTAAATACACAGTCTACTAAGAAAATTTCCACATGTTCCACTCCATTTCAGTTATTTGGGCCATGATGAAAGTAGTAATGGAACACATCTGGAGAACACAAGGTTGGAGAAAGGTGACCCAAACAATTAAATTGATCTCAGTTGTTATCCACAATTTTCATAGAAGTATTCCTGTGTCAAGCAGTTAAGTTTTTCTTCTTTTTTATTTTACAAAGAGGGAAAGCTAAAATGAGAGAAAGTGCCTCATAAAAGGCAATCCAGTGAGGTGATGTCTGATTAGATTTTGAATTCAAGAATGAATCCCAGAACTTTGTTCAAATATGGTTATAGATTAATATTATTATCATGTATGATATGGTATTAGATATCAGATCATGTCTTAAGTTACAATAAAAAATTCTTGAAGAAAATAGAACCTCCTTTTGATAAACAGGATTAGAATGTAACCTTACACATGCCAAAAAAGGAAACATTTCCCTTCAATTGAAATAGATTTTTATGACTTCATGGACCTCTTCTTGGCAACAATTTGGAAATTATTTGCTATTGCCTTCATCTAGGACTTTTTTTTTATTCCCAGTCTCACCTAAAGCCTGGTGGTCTTTCAGGGAGTAATCATCAGTTCCAAATAATCAGTTGCTGCTTAACTTCACCCATTGAGTTGAATGAACCTTAATTGAAATTAAGCTTTAGATTTATAATGTTGGACCTCAGCTGGAGAAACTGACTTCAAATCTCTGCTCAGCCATATCTGTGTTTAAGTTTCCCTAACCAGGTTATTTTGCCATGACTATGGTGTGCTCCCCTCAATATCAAAACTGGGAAATCATCGGCCTTACAAGTTTGCTTCAAAAATGACAATAGCTAATCCAAAATACAAAGAGAAAATTCAGTACATTATTTCTATACATTATAGCATTCTTTTCATAATTCCCTATATTTTTATCTCAATATAAATACAAAAATTACATTACTAAGTACAGCCATGATTGGCATTTTTCTTTTGACTGAAATACCACTAGATAATTAAATCACCATAATTCTAAACGTCCTGCAAATATATTTGCAATAAAGCTGGTTTGATTTTAGCAGGATTAAAAATGGCCTTTGCCTCTCTGCCATTTTATAGTAGTTCACAAAACATCTGTGCGCAACATATGCATGTGTGTGTGCGTGCATATATAGACATTTAAAGAATATTTTCAAAAGGGATTTTGTTTTGGATGAAATGCAAATTGCCCTGGTTAATTCTGCACCTCTGTTTCAGGAAATCTGCCACCAGCAGCTGCCACTGTTTCAGATGTCAGTAGGATGCAGATACACTGTGACATTTTGTTCATTAAATAAACAAACCAGGTTCATGGTAACTACATTAGATAGAAAGCCCCATCAATTCTTGTACATTTTATTCATTCAATGGGACGTGACAATTGTTCCTTAGTTTCATAAGTGCTGTACTGAAGAACAAAAGGTGTAAAAGAAAACATATACTATGTGGCAACTGCAACCACATTTAGCATACAACCCAGGAAGCTGATTTGGATTAATGAGACGTATAAGTTTTTTGCCCAAGGCTACTTATAATAAATATGGCTGCAAACATGGCTACTGGGGGAAAACAGCCATTGTTATTCATTCCTTCCCTCCACCCACCCACCCTACCCAAGCACACACACACACACACACACACACACACACACACGGCTTTGATCTTGTTTCTTTGAAACAAGATTTTCTCCAGAACTGGAGAATAATAATTCAAAGAGGAAACTAACTCTGCTTATTTACAAAGGTTTGAATTAATCTGCATGATAATGTTATAATTGTGGATATGACATATAATTAGAAATACAATTAAAACTTATAGATGTATGACCATTATAAACAGGTCCCTCTGAGCTGAATTTCAGATAAGTAGATACAAGACTCTTCAATTTAGCAAAAATAAAACCCAGATAAAAGCTATCTAAAATGCCATCAATGTAAAATACGTTGCACAAAAGTCCGTGTCAGAACTCCCATTGATTCATATAGAATTGGACAACAACTCAATTTTTGACATGTTATTTCTTTAGCGTTTTAATTACCCAACCTCAAATAAGTTCAGTGAGAAATGTCCCCATTCTATGCCATTTCACTACAATCCCATGTTTTCCTCAGTATTCCATGCTTGATTGAAGCATTGCTGAATGAATATTATTGTATAGATTACAATCACTTTATAGGCCTTAAAGAAACCAAGATTCAAAAGTAACTTTCACTGAAAGCAATATGCCAGCTAATACTGAAGAAGTCTAGAATGAAAAAAGACATACTTCCATTCCATTATGTTATTCATTTTCACCTCAGCTTTATAAAGTGATTCATATCTGCAATTCAGAGTAGACATTTCATTTCTATGACAGAAGAGATATTTGAGTCCTCTGGTTGATAACACAGCAGTCCTATAGTTTGCCTAATCTCACACAGCCATGTTTGCTTTGGTCTTGTCCCATTTTTAAACTACAGGTAATCTTCAGCTTACAACAAACAGTTCATTTAGTAACCATTCAAAATTACCACAGCACTGAAGAAAGTGACTTATGACTGTTTTTCATACTTACGAGTGTTGTAGCATCCTCATGGTCACTTGATCAAAATTCAGGCCCTTGGCAACCAACTCATATTTATGATGATTGGGCTCAATTGTTGTCGTAAGTCAAGGATTATCTGTATCATTGCATAACATTGCACAGCATGCAACTGTGATTCACCAAAGTAAATGCACGCACTGGAATGAAGTATTTCAGAATCAGGTGGTGAGAGAATCAGCGCGTCTGAACCAGATCTTGGCAAAACAGAATTGTATTTGTTAAAATCCATGATTTTTGTAACATGAAAACCATGATTTACAATGCCAACTATTTAGTTAAACTAAGGAACATTACTGTCTTGTTTAGCCTTGAACATAAAATATAACTATGGACTTGTTTAGGAATAACATACAGATGAACATAGACATAATTAAAAAATAATGGTACTTGGAATAATTAATTGATTCATTTCAAGTTAGCTGATTTACATGAATAACTGTGTTCAAACAATGCTGAAAAGAAATCAGTCCAAAATTCTATCATTATATAATCTTGGAAAAGCATAACAAATGAATAATTGTTTCAAGGTTTTCCCACACTGGAGTACAATTTCCAAGATTCCCAACCACAACAGCCATTCTCCATCCCAAGGCTGAACAAAATTGATCTCTAAATACCAAGGAGCAGGATTGCATACAATTTAACCTTATATCACATTTTTTTCTGCTAATAGTCCTTTCTCTTTTTCAATAATCAAAATTAAACAATATATGACATCACCCACAGATTATTTCAAAATAGATACATATACAGAGGTCATAAAGCCAAAACAATTACAGTTATCAATTAATAAAAAGTTTTATCTTCATCCTTTATTAACTGGAGTTTCCATCTTAGCCATACTTTAGTAAGTATATACATACTTTGGTAAGTACTAAAGTATGGCTAACAGAGGGTGAAAATGATTTCTTGATTATTTGCTTTCTCATTTCTTATGTAGTAGCATATTGGAGGCAGAAGAGCTTTGAATCAAAAAGAGAGATCTGAATTCTCAGCTCTATCAATTAAGAATTGTCTCCAGCAACTAAGACTTTGGGGAGGAAATAACTTATTGATTTAAAACCATTTAGGATTGTAGGTTTATATGTGAGGCCATTTTCACTTCAGTCTTTTGCGTGGTAAAATAGATTTGTTATCTTCTGTGGCAATATATGCTACGTGAATTCTGTAAAAAGAAAAAGAAAATGCAATACAGGTAAACATGCCAATTTCTCCAGAGCATGTCAAGTAACTAGAGTCATGGAAGACACTTTTTGCTGATGTTCTCTTTTATTGAAGATTAAGCCCCCATTTGTTTTCAAGCATTTGATGTATCATTCCTAATGATCCTCCAGACTCAGAACCAAAGTTGTCTTCCTGACAGCAAGTGCCAAGACTGATTACACACGCCACACCACAAATCCTCAGCTCGATCTAGCTTTTTCCTAGAATCCAATCATTGTCAAGCTAGACAGGAGCCTATGTTGCCAACAGCCAAGGGCATGACAGCCAACACCTCCCTACAATGCTCCACCTAAGATAACTCTACCGAGGCCATCATAAATAAAGAAAATCTATTTCCCTGCAACAGAAACTGATAAATAAAGATGGTATGTTTACATAATTAGATATTGCTTCTGCCCTGACCTGCTTTGTTCAGTGATGACTTTATAATACATATTCTAAATTATATAGAATTATCTGACTCTGAATCAATACTTATGATTGAGCAGTGTTATAGGGGTACACAAGTATGTCAGAGAGGAAATCTATAACATACACAGAATATGTTTTTTCAAAATATCTTTAATGTGGAGCTGAAGATGCGCCCCTATTTTGGTGCTCTGAGTGTGACAGGCTCGGTTGGATAAACAATTCATTAAAAGTTAATTAAAAGGTGAAGTTCAACATGCAGTTTCTTTTAGCTAATCCTCATAAGACAACTCAGTATGGCAGAAACATATCTGTTGGGCTGTTGTTAGAAAACAAAAGGGCAACTTGTCTAATTAAGAGGTTGTTGTTTACAGCAGAGAGATTTTCTGCCTGGCAAGGATGAATTCAAATTAATTTTAATGCAGTTTTCTTTTACTAAATCATTCACAAGGAAAATTGGGCCATTCCCTAATGAGACCTTTACTATAATTCTCTGTAAGAATTCTCCTACAGCCTTAATACTATTTTGTTTATTCTTAAAAATACCACTTGTGAAATCTTCTCAAGCATAAAGGCAGTCTTTCTTGGATCAAGTATTTGCACTTGATTATGCTGTGGAAAACCTAGAAGAGAATTATTTCAGTTTCAGGTTTGTACATAAGATGTCCCCAATGTCATGGCCATATTTTTACATGACATGGAAATCAAAAGCAAATGTTTCTGAGCACTCACTTGAGGCTGTATCAGAAATGAAGAGTCTGCGTATATATATGTTACCTGCTGAAGTATAGAGTTGTAGGTATCCAAATGCAGCCAATCAATGTCTTAAATCAGTCATAGAATATGAAGAAACTAGACTTCCAGGAGAGTTATGGTGAACTGAGGACTTTTTTTGTGTGTGGTAAAGACCAAGGAATTGATGAATAGACTGAATACCTGGAATCTCTCCAGATAAGGAAAGGACAGAAAAATGTCCACATGTGCTCTGGATGGCTGCTCCTCATGAGGAAACCACAGGATAGCAGTTTTCTGTGATTTTGAACACCAGCAAATGACAGGATGAACCATCTTATTAGTAATCATTGAAGAGACTTTTAAAGGACACTAAATTTGCAAACTTCACTTTCTAACCACTTTCAGGAATTGCTTATTAGCTACTTCTAAACCATTAGAGATCTTCAGACCAACAAGTTTGAAAATTCTGGGTGAGTCTGCTTCAATTCTGAATGAAAGAAAATTTTAATCAAAGCTTAAGAATTCTAAAAATCTGAAATAAATAGCAAAAAGTTAAATAAGTTTTTGATCTTGGAAAGTTATAAATGAACTAATTTTCCAAATCAAATTGAAACATTGATTTTTTTTTACAATAAGATTTCGGAACTAAGTATAAAGAACTAACAGCTTCTCAGAGTAGATATATTCTCTTTTGGTTCTTAGAAGAAACAAAAATAAGTGATTTCATTATTTCAAACTGGACACGAGAGAGGACTGATGTTTTTAGGTAGAGGGAATAGTTCTAAGGCTACAAAATGTTGCAAAATGTTCTAATAATGAAAATACTTCTCTGACCCCCGCTGTCCAATTCTGCTGCCATTTGCGCAGGCTACCAGTGAACCACAACAAATACTAAGGGAGACTTCAAGAATGGATTTAGAAAATAGTAATTATAACACCATCAATGTCAGCAATGATGTCTACTGTTATCGATAGACTATGTCTAAAAGATATTATGGAAGAATTATGAATGTAGGGGGAAAATTAACTCACAAGATAGAAAAGGTATCAAAAGTCAATTTACAAATAAAAGATCAAGAGAATGAATTAGAAAAGGGTGTTGTATCTGATCTACAAAAGAAATTGGCTGAGGCCTTAAATTTAAAAATACACATGAGAAACCAAGAGAGTGATCTGGAATTTTTTATAGAAACATAAAAATCTGATAGCAGAAAAAGACTCAGTAGCCCATCAAATCTGCTCTTTCAGTTTGTGAGTTTTTTTTGCTTTCTTGAATTAATTAATTACAATTATTTTTATATAATTATTATTATTGATCATCACACAGTGAGTCAGATGTTCAGACTGACTCTTGCATTTTTGTCTACCTATCAAGTCCTTACCAAGGACCTGGGATAGGCAAATCTGGATGTTTGATGGTGTTACATATATCATTGCAGGATGGGAACTGTTCTAAGCTTATTTATTTATTTATTTATTTATTTATTTATTTATTTATTTATTTATTTATGTCAAATGCTTACAATATAATAGAAATAAGAATAAACATAAGTTTAAATATAAGAAATAGGAACTAATAATTGGGGACAATGGGACACGGATGGTAGGCATGATTGCGCTTATGCACATCCCTTATAGACCTCTTAGGAATGGGGTGAAGTCAATAGAGGTTAGTTTGAGGGTAACGGAGTGGGGGTTTGAACAGGTGACAACAGAATCAGGTAATGAGTTCCAGACATTGACCACTCTGTTGCTGAAATTGTACTTCCTGCAAGCAAGTTTAGAGTGGTTTACATTAAGTTTATATCTGTTGTTTGCTCTTGTGTTGTTGTGGTTAAAGCTGAAATATTCATTAACTGGTAAGACCATATGATTTTATGTACTATGCTTAAGTCCAATCTTAGCCAGCGTAGTTCAAGGCTGTCTAAGCCTAGAATCTCAAATCTGGTGGTGTAGGGTATTCTGTTGCGAACAGAGGAATGTAGTACTCTTCTGGTAAAATACTTCTGGACTCGCTCAATTGTATTTATGCCTGATATACAGTGCAGATTCCAGACAACAGAACTGTATTCAAGTATTGGTCTAGCAAAGGTTTTGAATGCCCTAGTTTACAAATCAGTATTACCAGAGGAGAAGCTTCATAAAATTAGATTTACAACTCTTAAAGCCTTTTTGGCAATACTGCTGCAGTGAGCTTTGGCGCTTAGGTCATTGTTGTTGTTGATGATGATATATAATAATAACAACAAGAACAACAAGAACAAGAACAATAATAATATTTTTGTCAGATGATAGACAATGTGTTTATCTCAAGTATGTTTAAACTCAGTTATTGATAACTGGGCTTCTATTTCTGCTGAAAGTTGGTTTCAAGCTTCCACTACTCTTTCTGTGAAATAATACTTTGTTTCTTTTCTTATTGGTTTTACAAAAGAGTCTTGTTAAAGTCATGAAGAACTCTATACAATTGGGAAAAGAAGAAATGGAGAGAAATCAAATTCTACAACAATATTTGAATGAATTAAAGATTAAACTGTTATAAATAAAAGGCAGATATATAAAGTTGGTTTATTTGATTAGGTTTAAAATATGTTACAAGCAGTCGTGAGCTGCCAACCTTTTTGCTGACATCGGGGACTGACAAGAGGGATTTTATGGATTTGTCTATAGATAAGAGATGTGATATGGGATGAAGAGATAAGTGTTTGGAACCTTAGGAATATTGAAGAGTTGCTAACTTGTTTATTTTTGTTGTAATGAAGCTTAGAAATTTCTTATACATAGTTCTTTTTTCTTTCCTTGTTATATCATTACTTTTTCTCTCTTTTTCTCTTTTATCATTTTTCTTGCACTTTTTATTCCTTCAGTTTTCTTTCTTTAAGTTTAGTTTGTATTACATATTATAACCAAAATTCAGAATTTTACAGGTGGGTGGGTGAATGGATGGATGGATGGATGGATGGATGGATGGAGAGGGAAGAGGAGGGGGAGGGAGGAGGAAGAAAATAACAATATTAGCAGCAGCCAGAAATTGTAAGTTAAAATAATTTGTGGAAAAACTCTTGTTTGTGCATTTAGACAATATATAAACATAGTTCATAATTGTTTTCTGAGGTTTTCACAGGTATTTGTATGTGGATCTTTGGTTATTCGGGTTTTCTCCCGCGTAAAATTGGAAGTATCTTGGCAATGTTTCGACAAAATCTCATTCGTCATCTTCAGGCTTGTGTCTTCGGCTTTGTGCTTCAGATGGGAATGATATGTGAAAACACTGTACTTCTTGAAAAGCTGCACTTCTCTGCCTCCTTAAAAGAAACTTTCTTTCTCCTTCTCCCCATTCTTCATACACCCACCCCTCAGTCACTAGTATTCCTTTCCCCACTGTTGCCAGTTAAAATGAACTGTCAGAGCCTGGATAAAGATAGAAACAGGATTGCGTACCTTACTAAGGCGGCAGAGACTGGTAGACTTTGATCTAATTCTGTTTGCTGCTTTATGATGCATGGAGCTGTCAGATAAAGAGGTGTTCAAAAAAAAAAATTCGCCTGAGCTGTCAGCCCTGACAAGCCCTGTGATGAATTACAGAGAAAACAAAAGGGTTATCACCTTAACCACAAACATTTATATCTGTTTTTTTTCATAAGGGTGCCTGAATCAATGTGTAGTTACCAGGATGCAAGTAGTTGGGAAGCCTGTAGAAAAACAGATCCCATGCCACATGTTGAGTTAGGATTTAGAAAATATATCTTAACTACTCCAGTGCTAATATAATGCTGACGAGCTATGGTTCTGCTCATTTATTTCAAGGAGGAGAATCCTATAATTTTAACAGGTATGATTTTTCCATGGGGAGAAGATTTCCTTGGAAAAAATGCTTCCATGTTTAGCTTATCCCATTTTATCAAAACGTATCAAGGTTGAAAGAGAAAAGGAAACTTATTTAAAAAGAGGCAGTGTTTCAGAGAGTTTTACTATTATATTGCATTGTGAAAAATGAAAATTAGTTCCGTCCATCTGTCTGTCCAGTCATCCATCAATCCATCAATCCATCCATTGCTATTACTTTTGCTATTAAATGAATTCAAGAAAGTAGAATGATTTGCTAATCTGCATGCTCTTTTTGCTCTCTGGAAAAAATATCTAAGCAGCTTAAAATGAATTAGTTTTTGTTCAAGAAAACCATAATCACACCAAAGAAATTTGAACAGGAGTGGGATAACTTGATATGCTGGGAAATGGCTTGTTCTTTTTCTATATTGGGATTAATTTGCAACAGTAAACATTCCTCTTGTATTTAAAAGAGATAGTTTCTTTTTTCTTTGCTCACTATCTTTCTGGGAATGTAAAATCAGTATGCTTGTCTAGATTTCCATTCCTCTAATGTTCACAGGTGTCTTAGGTAAAGTTTACACACCTTACACAAGGGAAGGCACTCAGGATATAGTTTAAGCCCTATCTTGCATCCTGTTTATCAGTGATCTTTGTAATACAATACTGTATTATTTACAACTACATGCTTTCCCTCTAAGAATTGACTTCTGTTAATTCTTTGATTAAAATATAGATGTCAACAGTAAAAGCTTCATTTTCATGCATGCAATAATCAGCTTCCCATAACTGGCTGGTTCAACAGATATTCCTAGAATGCTGTTTATTGTTTTAAGTCATACAATTGCATGAAAATTATTTTAACATCTCTGTGCTGTTATACTAATGTTTGAGAGTCTATGGTCCAATGTGGTTAGATTTGAATATCATCAAATAATGTTATTAAAGGTGAAAAGCTTAAGACTTCTGTAATGATACTGTCCAAGCTCATTATGTCAATCATTTATAGTTTTAGAAATTTTGACTTCCATTTCTTTGTATAGTACTACATGTATTATTATTAGAGCCATGGTGGCACAGTGGTTAGAATGCAGTACTGCAGATACTTCTGCTGATTGCTGGCTGCCTGCCATTTGGCAGTTCGAATCTCAGCAGGCTCAAGGTTGACTCAGCCTTCCATCCTTCTGAGGTCGGTAAAATGAGGACCCAGATTGTTGCTGGTAATATGCTGACTCTGTAAACTGCTTAGAGAGAGCTGTAAAAACACTGTGAAGTGGTATAAAAGTCTAAGTGCTATTGCTATTAAACTGTTTTAAAAGAAATAACCATGCGTATAATTCAACTTTTTGAAGTACTTCAGCCAAATCATCAAAGTGTCCAACACTAAGTAACTTCTTTTGTGGCCTGAGGATCCTAGTTGTCTCCATAAGGTAGAGGACTATAACTTTCAACCCTTTAGTCCCATCATTATCTCTGTAGTTGATAACTGTGGCATAAATATTTGAAATAGGAATGACAATGGTCATTTTTGCCTTTCAAATTTTTAAAGTGAATATGATTGAGGAAAAGCTATTAATAAATCTAGGTTACAATATATTAAAATTGCTATAATTATTCCTAAATTATAGATTGTTCTCATTTAGTAATTACAATTGGGACCAGCAACTCACTCATTAAGTGCAATGACTCCTTACATCACTTTTCTTTCTCAAATTCCATACTATAAAATTGTGAAATATGGATGGCCATCCTAAACAACAGCAAACAAAAAAAGTTAACTACTAATTCTCATCATATGATTATTGTGTAAAAATATTAAACACTCAGCAATGGTAGAAGGCTGGTTTAGCTTCTTTGCTTTTTGAACTGTGACTTAGCATTATGAGTAAGAGTTTAGATGGAATCATGCAGAAGACAATCAGAACAGTTTTGTTTTATTTCAACTATCCAGAGTTATTCGTTTTGTATGAATCCAGGAAACTATAGCTACTTTCATCTATATTTTAAGGCAAGTATGGGATGCAGTGAATATAGGCTTCTAAGGTTCTTCATTTAGACAAGAAAAAACAAATGCACAGGTATAGTATAGGTGATACCTGGCTCAATAGTAGTAACTGTAAAAGGGATCTTGGACTCCTTGTGGACAATCACCTAAATATAAACCAGTAGTGTGCTGCAACTGCCAAAAAAGTTAATGCAGTCCTAGGCATTAGAGATATGGAATCAATATCATTGTTACTACCAGTTTATAATGCCTTAGTAAGGCCACACTTGGGATACTGCATTCAGTTTTGTCACCCGATATAAAAAGATGTTGGGAGTCTGAAAAGACTACAGAGAAGAGCAACAAAGATGATTAAGGGACTAAAGGCTAAAACATATGAAGAATGGTTGAGGAATTGGGTATGTCTAATTTAATGAAGAGAAGGACTAGGAGTGACATGATAGCAGTGTTCCAATATTTGAGGGGCTGCCACAAAAACAACAACAACAGGGAGTCAACCCATTTTCCTATTTTGTCCTGCACCTGAAGGCAGGACAAAAAGCAATAGATGGAAACCGATCAAGGAGAGAAGCAACTTAGAAATAAGGAGAAATTTCCTGACAGAACAATTAATCAATGACTTGCCTCCAGAACTTGTAGATGCTACAACAGTGGAGGTTTTAAAGAAGTGATTGGACAACTATTAGTATGAAATGGTATAGGGGTTCCTGCCTGAGCAGGGACTTAGACTAGAGGACCTCCTAGATCCTTTCCAACTATTATTCTTTTATTGAGTTAGTCCTAAAAAAATTATAATATATTGTTCACAGCAATTTTTATTTGTGTGTGTGTGTGTGTACATAATATGACTTCCTTCCCACTGAAAATGGCTAATTTCCTATTGCCATTCACAAATCTGCTTCCCATTACCAAGGAAATCAGTATAGAAAAAGGAAGGAAGCCTCCCACAACCAACCTTCAGAATATTAAGTTGACCAACTTTTAGGGACTAATTGAAATCTATTGCACATATCTACATCTCTATATCAGAGGAAGGATCCTAAAGTAGGCTTTTTTTCTGGCTAGGCAAGTCTTCTGTATAAAATATGTCTTTTTTAATTTGTGAGCTTTAATCCTTTCTTCTTAAACTACAGATGCACTCCAAAGTAGAAACCATTGATTCTTAAATGTAGGGAAGTAGAATTTCATATTACTTCATTTACATTTCATTTCTAGCATAAAGTTATTCATGATTTTGGTAATATTAAAATACCATATCCCAAGTTCTATTATTCTTTGTTGAAAACAATAGTGAAATATCAACTATTACAGACAAAATAGAAGGACATTAAGCAACTACAGCTGCTGATTCTGCCTGCTACTTGTAGAATCTAATGAAAATCCATGGCCAGCAAAATCATTACCTGAATTATCCTCAACAATACATGCAATTATTAGAATGATATTGCCTGTATTCTGAACAAAATATATTAAGATCTTTAAATTATGATTTAATGTTAACATGTATATCTCAGCGCTATGATATATATTTAAATAAATATTCCTTTTTTTCCCAACACCAACATTAACACAATTAATAGAACTCACTGAGAAGAGCTGATAAAGAATGGAAAGAAAATCTTTCCATTTTTCTATTGAGCCACCATGGATTTCTTTTTTAATGTGTCTGTCTGGGAAGAAAGGAAGGAAGGAAGGAAGGAAGGAAGGAAGGAAGGAAGGAAGGAAGGAAGGAAGGAAGGAAGGAAGGAAGGAAAACTGAAGCCTTATGCATGTTTATTCCAAAATAATCCATTGTATTAAATCGGGTCTATTCCCAGGCAAATGTGCATAGGATTGCTGCCATAGAAAAAGAAGACAGATGGGCTGCTATTTCAACCCACCTGCTGTCAACCCCCCCGTGGGAATATGGTAGAATAAAATTGGGGAAGAAAAATAAGAAGTATGAATGTTTAAAAAATGAACAAAGTCAATTGCATAGAAGGGAGAAGTGCAATAAAGATTGTTCAGGTGCATATAAATCAAAATTTCAAAAGCAATATACTCAAAAAGATGCTATTATGTGCAATGGATGTTCAGAAGATTCTGTGAGTTATGATTAGTCCCTGGTAGTAGGAGGGAAGAAAAGTAAGTTGGACAATGTAGGATTATTAAATACATTTTTATTCAGGCCGGATACATATTAAAAAGTACTGTTATCTCAACAAAATACAAAACCTTAACAACTAATGAGGTGATGTCCTCCATTTTTTAACAACAGTAGAGGCACCAGAATAGCTATACGGTAAAGATATGATTGGGAATAATTGCATGGAAATTTTGTGCACTGATTTTATATTTTTACTGGAATCTCTCTGCAAAACTTTGAAAGAGGTGCATAGCACATCTTTGTTCCAAGTACCCAATTAGTGACTTACCCAATTACAGTCATACAACCCTTGTTGTGCAAAAACAACACAAGCTGGGAAATGATCTGCATTGTTTCAATGATGGCTGGGTAGTGCTACGAAAATGCACTCAGTCACTAGTGGACAATAGCTTAAAATTAGGTCACTACACTAAACATATCTTACATATCCATGTTCTTCTTTTGTTGTACTTGTGTTTTGGTCTGTGACTGCAAATAAAGTATTATTATTATCATAGCATACATTAGGGTTATACTTGAGGGCGTATGTTTAGTAATGTATTAAAAAAACTAAATACTCTACCTGAAATGGGAGCACAGACTGCTATTAAATCAAGTAACTATGTGAAATTATTAAGGACATTTTTAAATTGGTTTATAGTATTTTTAATAATTTTACAGCATGCCAAAAACACATATGTGAAATAATTTATTTTGAATTCCATATGGATGTGTTTTTGTCTTGTTCTTTGGAAGCAAGAAGCTGCTTTCCATTCATAATGAATATTAGTACTATATATCATTTTTTATACTGCTATTAAGTGTCTAACCTGGCTCTTCAACCTTCCTTCTCATAGTTACAAAACACTTGTCTAAGAAGAAATGGAGGCCCTTAGATTAGCTTAAAATATGTACACAACAAATGTTACAAAGTATACTCATTAATTCCAGGCAGAAATGTCAAGTTTAGAGCAACATGCCTCCTGCAGGATGTTGTATACTGTTAAATACTTCCTTTTCTATGAGAATGTTCTGTATTTATATCATGCTTTTATGATCTTCCTCTTAGCCCCTGCTTGTGGGATCTTTTTTCAGTTTGCAAGAGTATCTTTGAATTGTTTTCAACATGCTCTTATCTTATGTCATATCTCAATGGTAGGATTTCAACTCTGCTTTTGTTGAGTAACCAACTGGCTATTAAAAAGAGTAAATTTTCCCAGCTATTGTCTATAACAATAACCATGCTGAAGATGTGAACATGAAGGATTGGGTTTCAGCTTTTAAGACGTTGTGCTCAGATTGTCCTCCCTAAATTATACTACTAATTAGAAAATGTGTAGTCTAGCAATGCTTCTAGAACTAACAGGTCAACCAAGTAATGTGAAAGCATGGATTGCCTTTCTTAAGATTTGGTGATAACTCCAGCAGGATAGCTGGTCCATGACAGCCTGTTCCCTGATCATTGCTGAAGTAAACTCTGGTTTAAATTACTTCAGGTATTATGTCTCATTGACACAAAGAGGATAAATTATGGACATAATCCATGTATCTTTCCTCAGAATAATAAATAGGGAAATGGCTTCCCATTGTCTTTTTTAAGACTGCATTCTGGTATAGCCTACAATTATGGCATTCTTGGGAGATTTTACATTCACATATTAAGTAGGCCAGCCCACCATAGTTTTCAAGCACAGATTGCATTAGCCATGTGCAATTATGTGCCAAGACTAAACCGGAGTGATTAAACAACTGAACATTTTCTCTTATTCTTGACTGCCTCTTAAATATAGAGCCATGACATTCTAAAAAATTGCCTCACATCTTTCCCTTTAAAAATTCAAAAATACATTATCAATAATATGCGGATTATGCATGGGATGCAAAATCATCCACTTTATTCTTCCACCAGAGATCTTCTCTGGGTGCCTTTTGGAAAGAAATGTCATCATCAAAAAGTAAAACATCTCAAACTTACATCCACACTAAGGTCAAGCTCAATATTTATTGTCCTTGTATCATGAACTCTGAAATGGTATGTTTGAGATAGTCCTTTGACATCAATCACCTCCCAGTCCCACTTCAAATATTCAAAAATGTATTTTAAAGCTGAGAGGCCTTAACTAGTGAGGAAACAAGCATACAGGTGTAGATTTGTGCTTTGAAAACTTACATATGAGAATTAAGCCATGTTTTCTTATAATTATGTTCACTAGAAGAGAAGATAGATTCGTATCTTTTTCTCACTTCCAGCTCAAAGAAGCCACTTCAACTCAACAATTATTAAATGTGACAGAAATATGCCTTGTAATGCTAACTACAGGATTAAAGCTTTATAGACCTTTTAAAACCAACCAGACAGCTACAGTATTATAATTTTCATCATATTTTAAGGAAAAAGCAGACTACCTAAATCAAACTTAAAGAAAATCTGGTTTTTCTCTCTATTTGGGCATCAAACACCCTTATAAAAAAAAAGATTGTCTTGGCTAGAACCAAACAATCCTACATATCAGTGGTGGGATTCAATTTTTTTTTACTACCAGTTCTGTGGGTGTGGTTTGGTGGGCATGTCAGGGGAAGGATACTGTAAAATCTCCAGTCAGAGGTGGTATTTGCTGGTTCTCTGAACTACTCAAAATTTTCACTACCAGTTCTTCAGCTTTGCATATCATTGCTTTGTTTATATACATGTATTTCAGCATATGGAATCTCTTTTGAATGAAATGTCTACAAACAACCAAGCTTAGAAAGCACCAAGGACTCTCCAAATATCTTCTATTGTCTCAGTCTAGAAACAATGGTATTAGTGTTATATGGTTTCTGCCATAAAACACAGCACTACTGGGTTGTGTGTATGTGTATCTCCAACATGAATTTACCCTGCAGTGAATGCACTAGCTCACATGACAATAAGTTACTTGATGAGGGGAGGGAGAGGGGAGGGAAGGGGAGGAGAGGAGGAGAAGAGAGAGAGACACAGTCTGGTGTACCATGGTTGGATTCTGGCACACCATTAGGACAGAAGAGGACAAATCTCCAGTGACCAGACTGCCTAATATTTAAAGAAGAGAAGGAAATTATACCTGTAGCTAACAGAATTATGATGCAAAGTATGTGAAGCAATGCCACACATATGGCCCACAACCTAACATCTAGAATTTTATTTTGCCACTGTATCATTTGCTATCATGTTTTCTTCTGATTTCTCACTTGAGCTGTGATATTCTGATACAGGGAGAGTGCAGTAACAGACTGTTGAAAAAATTCCCAAAAGCCAGAAGCGTCAAATGAGGAGAGACCCAGAGGATGGTAGCAAAACAAAGTATGAAAGCATCAGTAAATACATTTTAGGATGGAAAGTTGGAAAATAAGGTAGTAAATGGAGGGAAGGAAGTTATAAAAGTCCTCAGCAATTTTTTCTAAACATTTAAGGTTATAGAATGTAGCTGGAATAGGCATGCATACTTCTTTTTGAAAGTATAGTGCTCTTGGAAAAATCAAAGTTAGGCCCGTAGACAAATACCAAGATACTTGGCCGTTACTTGGCCAATGTATTCTGGCTAAAAGTAAGAATTGCCTTGTTCATCCAAACAAAAATCCCCACCGCACCACCCCCACGTTCAAAAAAATGAAAGGAATTAAATTGCCAACTTGCCATCTGATCACTATGGTGACATACTCCCTGTTGTGATGATTTTATATTTGGACTTTTTTCCTGCCCCTTGCCGTAGCAGGATATCAGAAATTGAAAGTCCAGATAAGTCTATTTCAGCTATCATACAGTCACTCTGTGCTAGGTGACATTATAAACTTTACTGCTCCATTAAGAATGGAGTTACAAACTTTAGGTATGCAACAGAAAGATATTGGAAGAGAATGAAGGTCAGTTCCCTGTGATAGCATTAACTGATCAGTAGAGGGCTGTATTCGGTATCACATTCCAGCTACCCTCTGTCTGGAAGCACCCTTGATTTTTATTTTTTTATTTTTGTTAGGAAAGATGAATATTAGGGTGAGACAATTCACAAATCCAGCTCTTCTTGGAGATGTCTACATTTGTTTATGGCTGTTCATACTACACCCTGTGTCAGAATAAAGGTGGGGACAGAAGTGCAATCAGGGTTGTTTGGTCATATTGATGTTAGAGATTTGAAACACAATCATCTGACAAGAACAACTCCCAGCTTCAACAGCAGCATGAAAGTGCAGGCAATGGAAAAAAGAAAGCTTGTTGTGGGTTAATATGGATAGAAATAGATACTTATGATTGTGAGCTCCACAGAACCTAAAATCCTACTCCCTTAAGCATGCCCCAATTTCCCCACTAAATATATTTTCTCCCTCTGAAATAAGGATCTCCAACCTTGGCAACTTTAAGCCTGGTGGATTTCAACTCCCAGAATTCCCCAGCCAGATTTAAAGTTGCCAAGGTTGGAGTCCCCTGCTCTGGAAGACAGTACTGGGTAGGAATGCCCTGTCAATAAGTGAGTTTCCTGAAGAGATGATGATGATGATGATTACTATTACTATTATCACTATTACTATTATTACTATTACTATTATTATTACTACTATTACTATTACTACTATTACTATTATTATTATTTATTCCAGAGGATTTATAGAAGAAAGCATTTAGCAATGCACCTAGAAATGCTTAAGTTGTTTTCAGTTCACTGCATGAATGGTGACTGGCAATTTACTCAAAACAACCAGTTTACTCAATTTACTCAACCCTAACTAGTTTATGCATTTTTTTAAAAATATTGTAAAGGAGCATTGTAAAGCATTGTAGAGTAATAAATTAATATGCTATATTTTTCCTCTGAAAATAAGTGATAAAAATAAGGAAGCATGGAGGTGTTGTAAGAATTCACTTCCATGCTTCCTCAACTTTAAAACAATTTGACAAGTTGTAGTGAAGTTAAGAGGACCTTTTCTGGTTAAACTACAAGAAAGCACATACTACTGTTCATCTTTTCTCATGAGCAGCATCATGAACACTTTCTGCCAATTCCGGCAGTCAGAAATGTCCTACAATAAGCACAGCATGGGAATTGTGAATATAAATGCCACCCCACCCGAAATGATTCATATGTTAAAAATATTCTGTAAAATGTATTAAATAACACCAGTAGAGGGACAAGAGGATAATTGAGAATTAAATTCAGTGATACCAATCCTCAAGAGAAAGGAAAGATCCAAAAACTGGGCAGAACCATCTATTTAAGAAATTTTTTCTTCTTAAAACAGCTAAAGGAACTTCCTCACTTCTATTTTCTTAATCTTTCACTAAATCTCAGACATGTTGCAGAATAGAAGTAGAATCCAAACAATGACAGAATGCACTTCTAACTTTTGTAATGCCAAGCTTAGAGCTAAAACAATCTACAACTACATTCAATGCTGATTACTTTGTAAAATATTATAGTAGAGGAACTCTTTAATTGACAGTCACAGTTGAGCCTGACATTTTGATTGTAAGTCATTGCAATTTTATTGAATCTCTACATGACCAGAGTCAGCAATTTTTAACAGCAATTTTTATGGAAGTTGTAAAGCAAAACATGTCATAAACTTGAATCCAGCTTATCCAATGGGTGTCACAAAACCCAGTTCTTTGACTATGGAACAGTGCAACCAATCATAAATGTGAGGTGGTTACCATGTGCCCAAAATATGACCACATGATCATGAGGGGTGACTAGTTGTAACTTCAAGGTTGATTCTTAAGTAACTATTTCGAGTCCATTCTAACTTTGAAAAGTTGTTAAGTGATAGAAGAATACTTATATCCAACAGTTCCACAGGATACAATGGTAAAATATCAAAATTGTACATGCAATTTACCCAGTGGTGGGATTCAAATAATTTAACAATCAGTTCTCTGCCCTAATGATTTCTTCCAACACCCAGTTCACCAGTTCAACTGCTCAGAAAGTTAACAATCGTTTCTCCCGAAGTGGTATGAACTGGCTAAATCCCACCATTGAGTTTACCTAGAAAACAGATGGAGCTTACATCCCTCAGTTAATAAGCCTCCATCTTGACTTTTTGTACTAAACTCTAACCCACTTTGGTGACAGCAGTAAAAAGCAGCAACCGTAAAATAGAGATATAGTAGTAGTTGTGTCATAAGCTAAATAATTATATGAGATAGAAAGAAAAAGGGTCCATTTAAAAATCTGCCTTGTTTGTTCCAGCTTGGATACCTTCTAATTCCTTCCTCTGAGAAAAACTTCCTTTGGTGAAAGATAATAGAGAGAGCTTTATAACCTAAATGAAGATCTTGGGCTAACTAATAAAAACTTGCATACTTGAAAAATTAGTACTGAGAAAATCTTGTATATATAGTATATTATAGTGACCCTTTCATGGTCATTCAAAGAAAAAAAGAAAGAATACCCCAAAGAGCTATGGACAATGATATCTACATATCCAAACATATATGCACGGCATAGAGATCATCTATGTTAGAAAATAGGTTTCCAAACACATGAAGATGATCCTAATTGGTTTTGAAAAGAAAGAGATCTTCAAACAACTATTTAAACCAAATAATGTCATTCATTGTTAAGTTTTCTTGATGAAAGATAAACCTGACAATATTAGGTTAGTAATGCTTTTTATTAAACACAAAGCATGGGATCATAGAATTTCCCAAATCCCAAGAGATTAAATATATACTAAAATGCAGGGGTGGGATTCAATTTTTTTAACAACCAGTTCTGTGGGCGTGGCTTAGTTGGTGGGTGTGGCTTGTTGGTCATGTGACTGAGTGGGCGTGGCCAACTCGACATCACTCACATCAAGGGGCGCTTCTCCTCGCCTGGCCTCTCATGTCAGTGGGGATGCTGCAATGGTCGTAAGTGTGAAAAATGGTCATAAGTCACTTTTTTCAGTGCCATTGTAACTTTGAATGGTCACCAGTTTTAGACCAAAACTCAAAAAGGGTATGTAAACTCACGTTCGAATGTCAATCTTTCTAGCTAGCCAAGAAGCCTTGATGAATGTCTCTCATTTTAGTTCCTTGTCATTACAAGCTTCTTTTTGGCAGCTCTGCTTCATTATTCAATTATTTTTTCAAAGTGCTAACTCCAACAGCGGAGTATTTCCTCCCAACAGCAGTGTAAAAAGCTTAAAACAAACTTTCCCCTTTACCAGCAAAGAAAAAAACCTCCTTTGGAGACAGTAAGTCTAGGCATACTGCCAAGAATGCAAGAAGGGTAGAAAAAAATAAAAGATTTCTTCCAACAACCGGTTCTCCAAATTGCTTAGAAAGTTAACAACCGGTTCTAGTGAATAGGTGAGAACCTGTAGAATCCCACCCCTGCTAAAAGGGCATCTATACATCCTCAGAGCTGGGTTGAATAAATTGAATATGCTTAGATTTTTCTTCCTCAGCCTTTCAAAAGCAGGTGCTTCTCAAGGGTGAAATTTAGGTGCCACCCTCAGTTTTTAGAGAGCAGAATAAATATTGCTTAGCTTTGCAAATTTCTTGGTCATTCTACTTTATAACTTGATTACAACTATTTGCACAAAATCACTCCGTGTTGTAAACAGAAATGTCCTCTCACAGATGCAAACTGTGCTTTGCTCCACTACATATTTAGCAACAAACTAAATGAGGCGGAGAATCTAGTTACAGCTATGAACTTATTAAAAACTTATTTTGAAATTTATGGTTTTTAAAAAGTAAGTCATGCCATATTAGTTAGTTTTTTTAAAAAGTGGGGAAAGCCAATAACCTGGGAGAACATGGAAATACTGTGAATGTAATAAATATTACATGCTAGCTGAGGAATTCTAGGAGTTGAAGTCCAGGTATCTTAAAGTTCCAATGTCAAGAAACATTAGGTTACATTAGGGTGAATCCAGCAGCTTGTTTAGGAATTGTACTTTGCAAAGTTGATTAAGACCCTGCATCATTCTGGAGAAACATATTGAATGGACAGATGCAATGCTCTATCGGTCTGTTTAATTCTATTTCTTTGTTTAACATTTATATCCTTTTATAAAAAATCTGGAGGAGTTGTTTTTCAAATCAGCAGGAATAATCAACTAAATAGAAGGCAGAGAATTGAGAAGGGTTCTTCAATACCAGTCCTAAATCATCACCATGAAATTCAATAGAGGACAATGTAAAGTCCTACATTTAGGAATTTTTATATAAAAAAACAAATGGGTATCATTAGAGATGATCTGGCTTGGGATCAATAGATATAAAAAAGAATCTGTGTCCAAAGATATTGCAAACTGAATATGAATTCACAAAATGGTGTGATCACTGAAAATGCTAATTTTCACTATACTGTACAATGCCATACATTCACAGAGACTTTAAGACTTCCATCTATAAGGTATTTACTTATGAATGAAAAGGCTAAAATGTATAACATAAAGTGGAAAGGGCTAAAATGTATATCATAAAATGGTTAAGAGTGTTTTAAATCTATATGGATATAGTAATCTATAGGCCAGTAATATATGCATTTTATGTTCTGATATAAGAAATAGATAGGAGTTTGGTGGGTAATACTGTAATATTCTAAAAGAATCTAATCTAGGGAAATTTGTATTTTTTAAAAAGTAATATGAATTAATGGGTAGGAACAAATTGGGATATTTGGAAACTAGTAGAGAATAGTGATTGCTTCTCAGTTTTTAAAATGCTTAGAAAAAAGTCTATTGAATGACAGATGTGCTTTTTTCTGTCATATGTGTGTGTGCACATACACACACACACACACACACACACACACACAGAGGAAAAGAATAAATATAAATCTAACAAGGTGGTTATAATATTGAGTACTATAAATGACAAAACATTGGTCAGGAGATCAGGGGAATAGGTGTCTGAAAATACACAAAGGCTGTGCAGGATTCTACCTCTTTTTTTACTGATTGATTAATTGAGTACCATTAAGTTGGTGCTGACTCCAAATATGACCATACTAGATAGACCTTCTCCTTCAAGTTTTCCTTCAGGTCTTCCAACAGTACACCCATTAGTATGGTAATCAAATTTATTATATTTGTAGTATATTTGTTACAATTCATTATATGGAAGTACATATTGGATATGTCAGGAACAACAAAGTATGTTGAATGCAGTAGAAATAGGTTATGAGATAGCTGTAGTAAAATTAGAAGAAATAGGATGAAACACACATGTGTTAAATTAATATGGAAAGTTAAAGAATATATATTCAAAACAGTAAATGCATCCTTATAACAAGTATTGTTACTATCATTACATTCAAATTTACAAGTGTGCATGTATGTGTGCATGTATCTATGTGCGTATATATGTTCCTTCCTTCTTTCCCTCCCTTCCTCCCTTGTTATTGACAGTTACTGTAAAATGTGCAGTTAATTCTTTGAAAAATAAAGGCAGTAATTATTGCTGCAATACATTATATTTACACCTTCTTGCAAGGAAATCAGATTTTTCAAGTTACCAATACTGTTCTGCAGAATTGGACAGAAACAGCTTCTTAGCTAAAATGGGACAGAATCTGAAACTAGTCAATGTATAGGACAGGATAATCACATAACTAATCTTCTAAAATATACCATTTGAGATTAATTAATTTTACTATATTAAATATTGCATTGAATTCTAGCAAGATTTCATATAGGGAAAAAAACCTAGACAAACCTAAAATGAAAAAAAAAAACTTCATTTCAAGAATTTGTTGTGGTCATTGCCTGCTCCTATTCTTCTGAGAAATGTTTCACAATTTAAGTCTTAGCAATAAAAGTCATTAGGAAAAAGCATATAATTAGTGATCCATTTCTTTCATCATTACAAGTATTGGCATTAAAATATTTTCAATACATTCATTTTTTCGCCAGTAAGAGGGAAATGGGAAGAAGATTCATGGGGTCCAATCCAAAGTAAATATTCTGCCCACAATAGAAAAAGCATGCCCAGTCATTGTACTTGGTCCAAGAAAATCTTCTTGAACTAAAGGGTATCAATGCACAAAAATCATATCAATTTTTGAAAAGTTCATTGAGGAGTTGTGCATGGGATGAATACAGTTGGAGTCTAATAACAGTCTAACTAACTTAACCAGTTCCCAGGTATGTCCATACATTCCAGAATTCCACACCAACTTACCTACCAATGATTGGAAAATCAAAGACATAAAATTCAGAGACTGCTGGTTTGTGGAAGGATGATCTTATTCATCATTGTGAAGAGAGCCTTCCTGTCATATTAACTAGATCCCAATTTTTAGGGATGCAACACAAGGAACTCAGGAAAGTTACAAAACCAGTATGAAGTATACATATGGAGATCCATGCTGTATGTCCAAAACCATCTACCACTAAAAATTACTTTAGATGAATATTTAAGGAGGGATAAAGTTACAAATTTTCATCTGGAACATTCCAAATTAAGTGCATGTATACCTTGCAGCATAAATCATTGACCTCTCCTAGTTTATACTGCAATGTTTTAGTTTTGTCATGTGGATTAGGTCATCTGATCAGTAAACCACGTGTACTACTGCAAAAGGCAATAGTTACACAATAGAACAAGAAGATCCAGCCAATGTGGTAAACCTTACATTGTATAGTACCGACAGAAGCAAATTGGAATGGAGTAGAATTTAACCAATACTGGAAAGAGAATAGAATGTGGACAACATTCTAATTTTGGAGGTGCACACCAATTGTATATGCTAAGGTACACACCACTACAGTTCTCTCATCTAAGAGATGATATGTGCAGGGCTCAGGAGGAACATTTGAGGGATCTAGTTCATTGACTTCAAACATCTGATCATTGAGGCAGTTGCTCCATTCTTGCTTAACAATATGACCAGCTAGGTCTCCTAGCTCTATTTTCAAAACACATATCATAACCTATCAGTTTAAAAATTTTAATGTAGCAGTCTGATATTATCCAGCCTAAATCTATTTGAAGGTGAATAGCTATTTTGAAAGGATATAAAGAAAGTCCTGAAAGTGCTATCAGCTATTGATTTAACACAACTTTAACAAAAACAAAAATACATTTGAACTGTTATTCCTTCCCCTCCAGGTAAACCAACATTGAAATTCACCCTCCATGTTCAAATATATACACACCAGTTTTCAGAACTATTCAACTAGGGGGGAAAAGCTTTATTCTTATTATTTTTTTCAAGAAACTATGTTTTTTTCTTGAACAGACTAGGGTGGAGTCCTTAAAAATCAATGCTGTTATTGTGGTCCTAATAGACTTCGCCATATTAAGGCAATTTTAATTTTGAAAGTGGTAAATTTCATTAGGACGTGTATCAAGAGACCTTACTGTTTCATATCCCTTTTAGAAGTCTGTGTTTTCCTTCAAAAGATATTCAAGTGAAGGTTTGACTAGGGGTGTTTTCCTTGATCATTATGCTACCCCTGGGGATCTTAAGTTATTGGAATCTTTGCTGCCTGATAATAGGGGTATACTCTCTGTCCTTGAAAATGTTTGAAGCAATCTACATTTCTTGTACTGTAGTGTCATATGTGCAGTCTTTACCGGCTGAAGTCTATTTGCTGTGTGTATATGTCTATATGACTATGTGGATGTGGATATTTTCTCTTTCCTTTGCTGTTCATTTTGTTTGAATAAATACATGCTATGTAATGAGGGGGTTAAATCTGTCAGTGAAAACTGTATGACTGTGCCATTTCTTTTAGACCTGACAAACTCTATGAAATTCAGCATGAATTTTCTGAAGCCCATAATGTACTTTACTGACATTGGGGATAGTTGACAAAACTCAAAAAATCAATTTCAAAAATGTCAACTTTCTGATAGACTGGAAAACCACAGAGGAAAGTGCTTCCCAGTTATCTCTCTCTTTATGACTTTGATAGATTGGTTTTATTTTGTCTCCAAGTGACCTCTTTTGTTGTTGAAAAACCAGATGAATGTAACTCATTTAGAGATAAAGTTAATAAAGGTTACATAACTGGATCATTTAACACAAGACACAAGTAGCACCTGGAAAGCAAAAAAAAAATGTTTTTTACTTTTTATCTATTTGTTTGGTAGTGATAGTCTGGTTTCTAATAATGAATGCATATGTTAATGTATGTGTATAATTGTACATTTGGGAATTATTATTTTGACTTGTACAGATATTCACTGCATCTCTCCAAATGGAGGAAGTCTGGCAACAAATGATTGAAGTCTGTGATTTAGTCTGAAGATCTTTCAAACTTAGGACCCTGCCTTGTAAATTAAGCCACCCAACCAACTGTCCTTTATTAATTAGGGATAGATAGAAGGAGGAGAGATCCGTAAACTTGAGAAAATAAAAAAAAGAAGTCACTGCTACCCAATTCCTCAAATATTCTTGTGTGATTACCAAGGTACAGAGGCAATTTCTTGGTTGTGAATTAACAATCTTGTTTTCTATAATATTCAAGAAGTATTTTCCATTATTGTTCTTAATAGGGTTGTAATTATTAACACTAATTGTAATAATATTTATAAGATAAATAAATTACTAAATACTGCATAAAAATATCCTAAGAGAGAAAGGAAGGTGCTTAGCACATATAGTGTATTTGGTCTAAGATTTCTGGGATTGTATAATTTAAAAAGTACAAATGAGCACAAATGAGACTTTCAACTTAAAGAACAATTAACAGACCGTGTTCAAATTATAGCTCAAACTATATTGAGACTTGTGATAAATTGCATTGTAATGCTATATACAGAGATATCTTTGAAAAGGGTCTGGAAGTTACCATTGGTACAAAATGCTAAGCTACTAATCATATCGAAGTACAGTGATGTTGTAATGTCTGAATGGAAAGACCTACATTTAGCACTGTTAAGTAGCCACAATTTTTCATGTCGTTATATAGCTTTACAATCCTACGTGCTTTAGATCTGATATTTGAAGAGTAGTCTTTCTTGTTACAAATCTATCAAACCATGAAAATGAGCAGAAGATGCTTTTACTTTTAAAAGATGTATAAGAGAAATATTTTTTCTTGTACTGCTTCCAAACTACCAGAATTGAGCTACAAGAAAATCCAGATGTTCACTACACAGCAGCAAAAAGGGCAATCCACATCTGGTAGCCCTATGGAATGAACTCCTCCCATAATGCTATTTGGTCCCCACACCTCCACTTACAAAAAAAATCTCCAAAGACACATGTAATTTAGCAATTTATCCAAGTAATTTAGCAATTTATCTCCATGTTAAATGATTCATTTCATGAATAGAATATTTTCCATTTTGAGATTCCTGCTTTGAGCAGATAGACAGGGTTTATCATCTCATGTTGACTGAATTCCTCCTGAGCTATATAATATTATTTTAAAATAGGCTAATTTTTCAGGGAAGAACAACCAATCTTATTCTGTTATTCGTTCTGCTGCTGTGTTTAAGAGATAATACCATATAGTAAACTTAGGCTAAGTTATCAAATTAAATACGATGGGTCTGTGTGATTTTTTTTTTAAAGATAGTGTGGGAAGCAATCTTGCCTTTATAGAGTAGTAATGAACTACGCCAAAGGCTTAACTATGATTATGTCAATAGTTTAGCACTAATCTGGATCAAAACTCAATAGAGGGTTTCAGTCTCTTAAAAATATGCAAGTTTAAGAAACAGCTTGGAAAGGGCATTAGTGCATGGGCAAAGCTAGGGATAATTTGCATACAGTTGAGACAATTAGAACAAGAGAGTTTCCAACTGAAGGAATAAATTGTTGCAAACAAAACAACTTGTGCTTTTGTAGAAGTCGGACTTTTGTTTATTAGATCTCTTATGGAAAAAAAAAACAAAGAATAATATGGAATAATATCACAAGCCTGGAGATCATGTTACTATAGTTTTTTCTGCATCCCCACCCCCCTCAACTCAGTCTCATGAGCCAGGCATTTGAATCAAAAGGACTTCTGGGATAGGATTTTCACTTAGAGATCTCCATTCTTATGTGGATTAAGAGGATTAGAAACCATTAAATGACCATCCTCTAACTCCTAAAGCAGATTTGTGTCCCCGTCCCTCCCCATATCTTTCTTCAACCAGGGCAGATTTGGGGAGGGGCTGGAGTGACACACAAAAGACCCCCCTTAGCATAACAAAAGATAAACCAATCCACTGAATGACCATCCTATTAAACAATACAGTCCAGGCAGTCTTCTTGCTTTATTTTCCTTGGAAATGATATCCAACATGGCAATGACATTGGTTGTCAAACTTGAGTACAGGGTTGGATTTATTATTGTTGTTGTTATTATTTTATTTTTCCCATTCAAAGTGCAAAGTGTCATATTAATTATTTAAATCTTCAGAAAATTTCAGATATATCCTCCAAGGCTCCACTCTGTGCCAGAAGGTCTCCAATCTGCATTAGCTTTTGTTAATTAGAGCTGAAAAAGCACTTTGATCTGAATGAATATAATAACAAAAAAGAGAGAGCAAAACTTCCTGTGTGATTTATCTTTTTACTTGGTTTTCTGCCTTTGCTGTTTTTCTACTCTATTAGACTTTGATTTACCTTGTCTGGGTAACATTAAACAACTTGTCTACAAAAGAACTTAAGCTGCTGCTTCAAAAGCCGGTAGTTCAATGTTGCACAAAGCCAACATTGGTTTTTTAAAAGAGAATGACACTATTTTTATTTTTCAAAGATTTATAAATGCTAGTTGCAACGTGTGTTCCACATACAAGAATGTAAATCTGACTTATCACAGGGTTTTCCTGTTGGGATTGATCTTACCTCATTAAGTGAATTGTTTCTCCATGTCTAGTGCTGCCTGAAGAGAAGGCCAATGAAATTCAGCAAGATGGTCTCCGTCAAATCTGTCCTTGCCTCAGTTTTCAACAGTGCTTAGATCCAAGAGGGTCACTTCCAGGGCTTGCCTTGTTAAAAGTTTTCCTCATTAACTTTCTTTTTCCAGGAAAAGGTCTGAAAAGCAAATTTGTCAAGTCTTGAATATATATGTGTATATGTATAGTTTGGAACTGCTTCAACACAGCCCTGTGGTTTTATCTTTCCTTCATAAAGTTTAAATTTAAAGTCTCTTTCCTTTACTACTACTTGCAACAGAAAATATTCTGGAATATATTCAGTGAATAGAAAGTTATATTTACAGTATTCAAAATACATGATAATAATTTTTAATGATGATAACAGGTGAAGAATTATGCTTTTGGAGCTCATTAACAAAAGCATCCAGTTTTGAAAATGAAACCCAGGTTGCTTCATACAGGATTATGAAATCCCAAGAGAATGTTCATTCTTTATTTTATCGTTTTAGAAGGGCCTAAATTAAAAGGCATGTGGATTCTGAAAATCAGAGCAAACAGCTTAAAATAATGGCCAAGAATGATAATCATCTACTGGATGACATTGTCTGACAGAATTTTGAAAATAATGAATAATAAGAGGCAAGAAAGGGTTAAAATTGAAAAAATAGGAGACAGTATGGTAACAAAAAAGGCTGTAGTCCTATTCTATCATTCCTGGCCAGAATAGAGCAAGTGGTATGCCAACATTTTGAGGGTCAACAACTGCATGTAAAAACTGAATAAAATATAATTGACCATAGTGTAAAAGTTGGTAAGGTCAATACCAAAAATGACTCTCAGTTTAATGCAAATGCAATTATAATTAGTTATATTTGATATAATTTCCTATGCATTTGATAATACATAAAATTTGAAAAAATACTTTGGTTTCTTCAGATCATATAAATTTTCTACTTTTTAAAACCCAGTCGACATCTAGGACATAAAATCTATAATTGGGTCTCATGTTTACAAATGAGGCTAAAGTAAGCTCTTAGTTGGGAAAAGTTGAAGACTACTTTTTAGAATGAATACATTTGAAATGAATAGCTTTACTTTCCAATGTCTGTCTCCTGCCCTAGTCTATTTTCAAAAATAATGCGGGATAATTATATTTATAGATTAAACAGGAATATGTGTTTAACTTAAACTAAACTATATCTGTTAATAACAGAAAAGTTTTGCTTTCCTAAAATTAATACATTCAGCTTTCTATAATCTGGTAATTTTCAAACATTTTAAATATAAAACTCCCATAATTAATATCAACTACTATTACAAGTTCTATTACTGAGTGTAATTTTAAATATGGTTTTACATTGTGTAAGTCACCTCAAGTCACCATGGGCAAATAGGCAGCAATATAAATTAAATAAATAATAAATAAATAAATAATGCAGTGAAGTTGGATTATGACTCCAGAGATACAGATTTAATTTTTCTCACAACCATGAGAGTTCCTTGGGTTATTTTGGACTTCTTATTCGTTCTCAGACAAGCCTATATTACAAGATTGCGATACTGTACAGGGAAAAGCAAAGGAAACTTCCATGAAAGTTACATTAAGATTCTGTAGAAATGATATATTTTAAAATAATGCATCCATTATTCTGTATCCTGCATTCAGAAACAAGAGAGAACATATCTTGACCTTCTTCTAAGTGACATCATTTTAAAAGAAAGCTATCATATCCATCATCCTGCCATGAAGCTGTCTTTTTTCAAGGCTAAATATATCCATCTCTTTCACTGTCTCATCATAGAAATTAGTTTCTAGTCCCCAACTATACCCATTGCCCTTCTCTAAACCTATCACATTTTTCTGAATCTTTCTGAATATATAGTAATCAAAACTAGACACACTGCCTGACATGGCGTATCACTGAGCAGAATAAAGTAGCATTATTACTTCTAGTGATTTGGAAATTATCCTTCAGTTGATGCAGCCTTCTTTTCTTCAACCACATTACTCTGCTGACTTATATTCAAATTATAATAAAAAATACAATAATGTATTTCCAACTACTATTATCGAGCCATTTGAAACTTGTGCATTAGACTTTTGCTTCTTGCATGAGGAAATTACACATTTATCTTCAGCCCACTCTCTACCTTGTCAAAATCATTTCGAATCTTATTTCTGAACATTTCTATCCCATCCAATGATGTGTCATTTTCAGAAATGATAATATTTCTTCAACTTCTTTGTCCAAGTCATTAACAGTAAAGAGTAAGAAGGTGAGGATTGATCCTTAAAGCACCATATTCAATTGTATTCTCTGGATTCATAAGAAACCACTGATGAACACACTGTGAATATGATTTTGAGTTAGCTGCGGATTTTTGTATCCTTCATTTCTCTTTCTTTTGATTTAAGATCATGAAAAAAGTTTTGTGGTCTCCAATACTGTTTGTTATTCTTTTTTACTGAGAAAGTCAGAAACAAATGCAAGTTTTAAACCTTTATTGCTTCCAATATCTGTCTCATATGCTTGTGTTTACCACTCTCTATTAATAATCCATCACTTCTTTTGGGGCCACTGAAGTTTTCAAACTTTTTAAAACTAAACTCAACTATAATCCCAGGAACTCCTTTTCCTTTTTTATCCAAGTATAATACATTGCTATAACTTAACCAATATGCTACAAATAATTAATAGTCAGCTATTTTTTAGGTAGTGTCCCTTCTAGAATAACAGCTGGAGTTGAAAAACCAATGCCATACCTACCAAAAACAGTATCCAGTCTTTGAATTAGGTGCATTAAAATTCTATTGTTTAAACTGATATTGCTTAATAGCTAGTTACATGCACACTTGCCTACTTAAGTATAAAATACTTTTCTAGGGATATGTAGCTTGGGAATAATGCTGGGTAGTTTAAAACGTAAAAGGAAAAAAAATCCCATAATATCAAGAAAAGTGATAACTACCTTACTTCCATATTGTATCCAACAATTATCATAGCCCAAGGCCTGAGGTTTTCAAGACTTATTTAAAAATAGGCAATGTAGGGAAATTCAAAACTCTGGGTGAGTTCCAGGTGTCAGGTGATATGATAGGAAAGGCCTGCTTCCTGGGTCCTATTAGATGACCCCATTTTAATTGATGGGACCAGAACCTGCCAACTCTGTCTGATTACACAGAGAGTTTACAGATGATCCCTTAGATGTAGTTGATACAATCCTGTGGTCATACATGTCTCAAAGAAACTAAATGATAGTACAATTTCCAGCATAGGAATAACTGGAAAAAGCCAAACTAATATTCAACTCTAATTCATTTTATCATAAAGATTCTTAAATTTCTGTTATTTAAACAATCCTTTACTCCTAATACCCAGAGCTATAATCCCAAAGAAATATCCTATTGCGGAATTGTTCTTTAGTGTGTTCTCTGTACATTCTTTTACTTGGGAATCTGTACATAGGATGACATTTTTGACTCTAGACAGCACCTGAGATATCTGACAAAAGATGTTAACAATCATGGTGGCCAGAAGCTATTGGAGACTAGCCAACTTTAGTGATAAACTAAATACAAAGCAGCAGCCAGAGGTATTTCAAAGCATGAGGGTAATATTTTATGCATTTCTGGTTTAGGCAATGAAGAATTCACACATCCCATTTCTAGAAATATTGCCTGAATGAAACCGGGATAGGTTCTGTATGTCACTGAGAGGTAAGAGAAACTATTTTTGAAAGCCACTGTGACAAAGTAGATAGAAATTAGGCATGAATGGATAAAAAGGCTATAGAATGATACCTTAACAACTGCATTTTCACTTTAGCATGAAATATAGTTTCCCCAGTATAAACCTTTTACTCCTTAGTTAGTACATAGCTTGCAAACAAGATTTGCTCTTATTTTCTCTAAACAACTATCTCACTAAATTAAAAGTTGCATTTTACTGAACTGGATTTTTGGCCTTTACTCCTACATCACCCATATGATAAGTTATAATAGAAATGGGAAACCTGTTGAACCCCAGTTATTTCAGATTGAATTCCCAGCACCTTAATCCATAATAGTTGATAGCAAATAGTGCTACAAGTATAATTTAGCAACCTCTGCAAATGATCCACACATGTATTCTTAGCTGTTAGTTAGCTGTTAGTTAATGAGTTATGCAGGCTTAACAGTTTGTATAAGTTGTTACTTGGGTGTAGATGAACATCTCTAGAGTGACTGACTGGCTACTAATTAAACCTCGCATTATTATTTTTTATAGGTTACTAGTCTTGTCAAAGTCCTTTGTACAACTTTCTGCTATTTTAATTGACTTTGTCTGGACAAATTCCTAGTGTATTATAAAAGGTACACGTCCTTGCTTCTAAAGTATAGTTGAAACTGTTTCAGTGCTTCCAGAAGTATTGCAGTGCTTGATTCAACCACTTGAATCAATTATTTTCCAAATACCTTTGTGGCTGATTTGCAGTAATAAGGTGTGTATGTATCGTTTCAAATGCAGTTCATTCTGTAGTCATCAGTGCTGTGCCAGTTTGATGACTAAGGCAGAAATAGGAAACCTGTGGCCCTTCAAAGGTTGCTGAACACTGGCCATGTTGTTGGAGCAAATAGGAATGCCAATTCAATAGCATCTGAAAGGTCAAAGGTCTACCATCATGGCCTACCATCTTATAGCCTATTGCACTAATGCATAGACTATCCTGCTCACAATGAAAAATTATGAAAATGGATAGAATAAGAAACCTCTTTTTTAAAAAATCACTTGTTCCTGAGCTGCCAAGGAAGTATGTAGTAGTATTTTGCTCACTAATGTTCTCTCTGTTAACTTTGGTGGCATTTTAACTTTGTTAGCCAACTCAATAAAATGAAAGTGTGGCTCCAAGTGAAATCAGTCTGTTTTCTCCTTCTCCTCTGAGAAGAGACTTGTATAAGATGGATTTGCAATGCATACTTACAGCTGTTTGTGCTTGTAAGTATGAGAAGATTTGACTCTCCCTGGACATGAAAGGGGCACATCAATTTTCATCAATTTGCCAGACAGAATCATAGAAAGTAAAAGGCAGAAGTGTCAGAAATTCATTTGATAAGAAACGATGCTGAAGGCAAAAGAGCTGCTTAAGAGAAGCAAATACAGTGGAATCAGTCCCCTCAACCCTGCCTCTTTCTTCTCACTTTTCAGTAGAGCAAATCATGTTGTACCTGTTAGCCAGTTAGAGTAACTAGTGCAGAATAAGCAACTTCTTTTTCCAGACTGGATTCTGTAATAAAAGGTTTCCTTATGGTTTTAAAGGAAACAATGAAGTGGGGTGAAGAGATCACTTATTCCATTGGTTAAGGGGGCTTATCTGAGAATTCATTTAACCTGGCCAGAGGAATTAATCTGGAATGATGCCAGTGCTCAAAAGAAAGTTAAGGTAATGGTAGACTTGAATGATTGCTGTTGAACTACTACCATTGTATGAATTAATCTTGAAAGAAGTAGCCAAATGTAGGTGCATACTTGCAGGCATGCACAACAGAGAACATGGTGAACATAGTGAACAATATTTTGCATTAACTGAGAGTCTACCCCTTGGCCAGGGACTGTTTCTTTATCCTGCAATTAATTTGGAATAGATAAATTATATAAACTATATATAAATCAATGTATTCAAAAAGAAAGGCCATTACTGTAAGCAGCAACTTACACAATCCATGATTAAGTATGGCCAATTAACATTATAAAGCATTGTATTCTACATCTTTGTAAATCTTAATAATACAATTATGAACGTAACATTTTAGCAAAATTGAAAAGATCTAAACTGATTTTCTGTAAAACTCAATAAAATGATACAAATACAAATATGGGATTTAGTTTTATTTTTTAATGTTTCTTCACCTTGAAATTTCAAGTTAGATTTACAAAATCCAATAGACACACAGTTTTTCAAAATGCTAGCCTGGTTCATCAAAATTTATTCAAATAACCTTATTCTCAGTCCTTAGGATAATTTTGACTTCATACCATAACTATGTGGAATCATAATGCTTCAACAACTTTTAAGAATAAAATCTGTATTATAAAATTATAATAATCATTTTAGCCATTGTCTATCCACTGCTGAATGAAGGCCTCTTTCGCATGTTTCCAACTAATACAGTCCTGGGCTTTCTTTTGCCAATTGGGCCCACGATATTTGCTAATGTCGTCAATACATCTTGTTTTAGGTCTGTTTCATGGAAGCTTGTGTGCTACCTATTCTAAACATGGACACTAACCTCACAATCAATACAAAAAGTACGAGTGGCAAAAAGAATCATGGAAAGATATATCCTTGGCATTACAAGACAAGATAGAAAGACATGTGCATGGATCACAGAACAAACAAAAGTATATGATATCTTCAAGAAAGTAAAAGAATTGAAATGGTAATGAGCTGGTCACATAGCAAGAAGAACTGAAGGCAAGTCATAGAATGGCTTGATTTAAAAAATTATATAATTTTTAGGAATTTATGAATTTATATATATTCTTTGTTCAGAACTAGTTAAAAATTGTAAAAATAATGACCTAGTTATAAAGCAGAATTGCTTAGTTGATACATTGTGCCAAGCCAGAATTCAGTTCTTCATTTAAAACAATAAAATAAAATAAAACCATTGGTGTGGTGGTAGATTCAGATATCAACCTAAACAAGATCCAATCATATTACAATTTAATGTTATGTGTGAATTAGGATTCTGACCTAAAACTTACTCATATGATAGTGATATAAACTTATAAGCAGTACTTCCTCCTTGAGACCTCTCTTTGGGGAATACTTCTTCTGCTCATACTTTTTTATATTGCTAGTCATTTTTCACACTATATTTATTGGGTACTGGAAATGTTTGCAATAATTAAGCTATCCTGGATGTCAAGATCTTGAAAGATGATGTCACATTCTAATATTTCTGAAACCACCCCTCAGCTTGAGATGTTTCAAAATTTATATTAAAATTTTGTCTTGACACAAGTTATTTTGAACCTCCTTAAATTCTTACTAGATCCCAGTGCCCTGTTAAAGTACCATCCCTTCACCAGGCACAGTATGATATATAATGACAATTCCCATTATCAATCTTTATTTTTAATTCCCTCATTTTATGCATTCAGTGATACACCCAGCCTTTTAACTGGTTGAAGAACCGTAACTTATCATGAAGTACAATGTATGCATCAATTATTGTTTGATAACTTTCCTAAAAATTCTTGTTTAGATATCTCTACTTCTGGAAACATCACTTCCTAATTTGGTACATAATAATTATATGGGATTGAAAGAGACTAAACTTTAGATATGGCTTCTTTAAAGGAATATAATACTATTTCTGAAAATATGTATATATATATATATATAGCTCTATGCATGGCAGCTAGCCGCTAACGTAGCTTTGCCACAATTTTTTCATTCTTCATGAAAGCCATTAATGGATTACCTGTGGCAGTATATTTTTTAATAGAATACACATTTTGCTACACAGGCTTTATTTAAATAAAGAGGGGGTGAACTCTTGGGTGTAGACTAGGACAAAGCATATTTTTACTTCAGTGAAACTAAATTAATTTCAGTTTATGATTATTGATTCTATGTAATTTTCACCTTCCATCACTTTAAAAATGACTATATTTGATGGCAATTTATGGAGAACCACAGACAAAACTCTGATGTGCCAGAAGATATGCACACCTATCCCATAAACTATGTGTATATTAATTTTGCACTAGGCTATTTTCACCTTCATGTTCTACACAGCCTGAAGGTGTTAGTGATGACACACAGCCCTGTTCCTTTTGATATCTAGGCCTCTATTTTCTTAAAATTGAAAAAGAAAAAATCAAAATGTTGTTATTTTCTTCAGCTTGAAATAACAGTCACTTTTCTATTTAATTTTCCAAATCAGGTTTCTAATTAACTTTTTCCCCTAAGCTTCCTTGAAAGAAAGTCAAATCTGTTCACAGGCTTCTCATTATATGCTGCGATTTCTGAAAAAGCTTCTGTCTTCTTTTTTAATTTCCTAAGAAATTTAAGGTACTTTTTAATCTCTCTGATTTCCCCATTGCTACCAATTTCTAATCATGCTTTCTACCTCACGCAATAAAGCATTTGCTGTCTTGACGTGCTAAACAAAGCAAGGTTCACACGCTTTTATCTTCTTAGTCACCTGCCCATCTTTTAGTCCCACTCAAGCAGTTGACAGTGAAGTAAAGGATACAGAAGATTAGCGGGTGGGACATTTGGCCAGAACCTTCCTCTTTTGGAAAAAAATTAGTTTTGCTTCTTGTGTGTGCCAGCCTCTTGTTTGAGGCTCACTGTTTCTGCAAGGATATCTTTTAATTACCCCTTCCTCCCCACCCATCCACCCCTATCCCCCAAATGACAGCTTTCACTACTGGAGTTGGGTTCTTGGACATTAGCAATTGAATAGGAAGCCTTCATACTGTATATCATTTTAATCTTTCATGTTAAAGTCAGCCAGATGGCTTATTATTATAAGCTGTGTTTAAAAAGAGAGTGTGAGAGAGGAAAAAGAAAACACCACAAACTTTCTATCAGAGGATTTGTAAGATGATTGGGGGGAAGAAGGTGGGGGATTGTGCATCACACAAAATAGCCTGAATTTTAATTGAGCCTCATAGTTTGGCAGTAATTTTTCCATAATTACCACTCTTGCTAAATGAATAGGTGGATTAAATGGATAACTGAAATAGCACTGAAGGTTCCTGGCATAATGATTTGTCATTAAAAGATGGAATAGCTGAGTAAAGTTGTCACTTACTTGTGCGCAATTCACAAACCTTGAATGCTTTTCTCAGGCACACAAACTGTTCTGCTATCTATTAAAGCACTGGTTATATTTTAGCAAAAAGAGATGGGGGAGGGGAGGCAGGGAGAGCTAGCTTTTCTTCTCTCCTGCCAAATGCTCTTCATTATATTGCATTCAGAATCTTTTGATTGATGAAGAAAAATATGAAAGCTACTTAATTTTTTGCTTTGGGTGGCATTTTGTAAATATCATGCAAGTTCCCAGCCAAGCTTTCTTGGCAGTAGGCCCAAAATCTGCACAACATTGCTTGAACACATTACAGTTTACATGCACGGACCATAAAAGTCAGTGGGACTACTCAGATGAATCAAATTCATGTGGCACACCACTGGTATCCAGTCAGGGTTATGGGACCATGAAGGGAATATTGCTATTTCCACCTTCAACAGACGATATCAAATTTTTAAATCCCTCAGGGCTATAGGTTACATATTGCTTAAATAAGTATTATGTTGTCCTAGTGAATCCCTGGCATCTAGTAAATCCCTGACATCCTTTTAATTACATTTGGCCAGATAATATTAATTGGAACTTAAATGTTGCCATTTCCCAATTAGCGTTAATCTCCATGTAACATTATCTGTTGAAGCCTTGAGTTTTCCAAAACAAAACAGTCATTGATTGCAATGACATCAGGAATAGACAGCAACTCTTTAAATAAAGAGCAGATGGCAGTGCAGCTCAAATCCAAATTATATTACTGTAAATTCTAGTACAAATGTTGCATTAGTTTTCCAGAAGAATGCCATGCCCTTAAATTTGCTGCAATAAAGGCCTGGTTTTCCAAACAACTTAGTTATTTCCAGATTGGGGAATTCCTTGGAAAGCTTGAGAAAAGTTTAATCAGTGTTCACGTATATTGTTCTTTACCCAAGTCAGCAGTGGAAGGAAATATCTTCTACCAAGGCTCAAAAGCTCCATCCTGAAAAGAATCTCCTTTTTTCCCATGCCAGGTGCCAAACTTACCTTTAAACTATTCACCAAGATTTAGACATGTAACATCTATTCCCAAACATATAGAGGTTGATTGGGATTTCTCAGTGGGATAAAAAAAATCATTTCCTTTGCTACTTTCTCATGTATTTCAGTGCTAAGATGAAAAATTAAAAACAGAAGACAAATGGAAGTCAGCTGACTCTAATTGTTCTTTTTCCCGTATTTGGTACTTATCCTGCTTAGTCCGGAACAGTCCCAATTTGGATGGAACTGTTAGGTAAAGAAGAGAAGTGTGAGAGTGAGAAGCAGTCTTCAGCTTTATTTCTGCCATCATTACTATCTTCTGGAGTTAAAAATATTAGATAATAGAGATAGATAGATAGATAGATAGATAGATGATAGATAGATGATAGATAGATAGATAGATAGATAGATAGATAGATAGATAGATAGATAGATAGATAGATAGACAGATCTAAAAATCTTATGGAAGAATCTGTGAAGTTAGCTTTTCAAATCCTGTCGATAGCAGAAGTTAGCATGTTTTTTTTTAAGAAGAGAGGCATTTTAAGAAGAGAGCTAAGGTAGTCTGGCTATAAGAGAATACTCCTTGATGTTGAGAAGTATCTTGGTTTTGTTCCTCTGACATCCTGTTCCATGTTCTTCCTTCCCTGTGGTCAGAACTCTAACCTGATTTTTGGACTGGGCTCTGGTGAATACAGACCTAGAAAAAGATTAGAAAATCTCAGCATTCCTGTCTCCAAAAATGTTATGCTAATTTGATTATATTTTTAAAAAAATTTCAAATTTAGAGAAAGGACTCTGACTTTTTGTACCCACTGACTCAGTTTTTATACCTTAAGATTACATTGTCTTAAATAATATTATGAACTGGTATTACAACAATGAATTTTTATGTCATACTCTAAACTTGGAATGATATCTGCAAAAATTTTAGCGTTTTGGTTTAACAATTGGAGTATCTTAACAACTGGAATATCTCAACTCAATTTGTTTGCTGCCTCTTCTATTTTCCTTTTTTTCTTATTGCATTACCTAGTTACTTTTTATGATTATCTCATATACAACTAATCTTATTTGTAATAAGAGTCATAAACAATTATCTGAAGTATTGCAAATGATGAAAATTTATTTAAGTTTTTCAAAGATTTTGTTAATAAATCTACCCCTATAGTGAGAGAAAAAATGCAGCTAATTAATGAAATTATATTTTAGTGTAAACACTTTTATTATTAATTTGGCTTATACAATAAAGATAAAGCTATTCCAAATTCACCTTCTCAAAATTAATACTTATTATGGGTGATTTGTTGGTTTACAATCAGTAGATAACCTATAAGCATGGGTCAGCAGTCTTGTAACAAAACTTCGAATAGTCATGCTTTATCAGCTAATAATAGAGCCACATAATAGAAGTGCCTTCTGTTTTTCTTGTGTTAGCTGATAAAAAGCCTACATATAAATTGTGGTTACAGTCCCTCTCCTAGATTCTCCGCAGCAACTGTAATGATAAAGAAAATCCATCAGTGTTTTGGATTGCAATCAAGGGAGTTCCCAATGGTCAACCCGTTCACCATCTTATCCTTAGGAAACTTGCAAAACTGAATTTTTCACCCACATCTTTCTCCTGGTTTCTCATTCAGATAATTCTTCAGCCTACTCAGATGCCTCTGATCAACCTTCTCTTCTCAACTCTAACACTGAGCTATCAAGATGATGATCTAAAGAATGAATTGCTCTCTATTGTCAATTCCCTCCTAACTCTCTGTTCAAGAGTGTCAGTTGTTCCCTTCTGTAAAGGTGCCTCACCATTTATTTAATGTGAAAAAGACAGCTTTCTGAAGCAGGTTTATTTTAAGATTGCTTTCTATGGAAAATACATTAAATAAAGGTAAAATGGTTACTTATTTTTCCATAGTTATGAAAGATTTACAACTGATAATTGTAAAATGAAGACATACGAGACCAGCCATCAAGGATTAAAGTTAAATAATTATATGTATGCAAAGTCCCTCTGCTCTTGAATTGTAGACTGACAAGAAGAATCTTTTGGGGAGGGAGCAGGAGGGGAAAAGCTATGCTGAGCAGGCTTGAGTAAATGTTAAGTTTACACTGAGGAAGTTACATTATTATAGAAATATTTATATGGCTGTTCATGCCAAATCCAGTAATTCATGATATCAAGAGGAAACTTTTGTTGGAAATAGTTTTGTATGTAGCAATTGGTTGCTGGAAATTTTTCCAACTTACTACTTGAAAAATAATGTTTAAACATTGTGGTACCATTTGGGTCCTGACATCCATTACTTCCAAATAATTGTGACAGTCTGGATCAATTGCAGTTATATTGTTAAGAGGCTGGATTAATACTAGGGGAAACTGGTCTACAATATATCCTCAATGGGTATATAACTAACATCTTAAATGGAATTTCCTGATATTTTAAATAAATTGTGTGGTTTATTTTGGCAGTAGCTATAGCACATAACTAACAAATTACAACAATTATTTTGGTGCCATTCTTAAACTGGTTTCATTTTGTTTAAAAAGATAAAAATTGGAATACTTAAACATGATGAAAGGAAGAAAGGGAAAGTCCAAACAATAAAATAAAACTTCTGGACTACAGTTAAAAAGAGTAAACTTCTTGACTGTTTCTTCTATTACTGCCGATGTCTTTTTATTGTCTGTTTTCATCTCCATTTTACTTTATCTGCGAAACTACTTTGCATTTCAAGACATTTCCACTCACCTTGAGTTCCTGGTTCAAAAAGAAACAATAAAGTTTAATCTTTTCTCTTGACAATGATGTATGGGTTTGCTGAAAAACACTTTTCAAGTATTATCTTTTTTTTAAGTCTCACTCTCTCTCTTTTTTACTTTATCCTCTCCCTTTGATGCAGGGATAAATATAAAACATAATGCACCCGGAATAGCTTTATCAAGAGTTTGATTAATACTTCTGAATTAGAAATTAACTCTATGAATGTCCCTTCTAAGTACATTTTCTAATGCACAATGTTTTTTTAATTATCTAGACTTTTTTTCAAATTACATAGATTTTGCAAAATTACCAACATCAAACAAAAATTAAGATCTTTCTACCTGTTCCATTTTATTACTTATTAGTTGTGTCATTCAAATGTTACCTACTTTTCTTCTTCCTGTGATTAATAAAATTGGTGAAGCCATAGAACTACTATATATTCATCTAACAAATATTCTCCTTTATTAGTACAGTGATTTCATTTGGGAAAAATTTAGTCCAATTAATTCAGCACAAATTCTACCTATTTACTTATTCTGTTGCTTCTGCTCCTAAGAACTCATTACCACCTCTGAAAATGCATACATGTATGTATGTATGTATGTATATGTATATGTATATGTATATGTATATGTATATGTATATGTATATGTATATGTATATGTATATATGATCTTTGTAGTATAAATGCAATCCAAGATGCAGTATGACTGATTAAGATTTGGATTTGAATTTCTCTTTCACAACCAATTATTTTAACATTACACCACACATGCTGCACATTTGTTTTCTATAATTTATCAAGTTGAGAATGAATCAAGAAATAATACATTTCATGCTTTTGTCAGTGCTACCCAAATGTAACCTTCTGCTGGTTATTGTATGAGCAGTAGATTCATAACTAGTTATAGCTATTTATCCATTGATGTCTTCAAAACTGAAGACTGGGATATTTAAAGGCAGGTCACTGAAATGTTCTATTACTAAACAACAAGACGTTTCTTATACCTTCTATAGTTATTATTTTATTTTAGAGTTTTTAACTAGAATAAAGTTAAATAAAGTTGGGTATTTCTAATTGTACTAGTATTTGACTGTAATAAACATTTGACTGACAGACTCACTACCTTCTACAGGACCTATCCATCACCAAGAATCCACTGTGTAGCAACCAAATGTATTGTTCAGTTGCACAATAATCAGCTATAGTTGTACATTTTCTAAATGTATAGAAAACCCCAGAATATTTAATATTAGCCTATTATCTCCGACCAAATCCCCCAGTGAGGTTCTTTTACAGCAGGCCCACAAAGAAAGTTTAAATTAATCAGGCTGATTGTATAATTTGAATAGTTACTTAACATATTATGTTCTTCTTTAGATTTAGGAAAATATATTTAAAATATATTATTTGGCATAGAAAACAAACCTACACTCATTAGCACTGAAAATGAAAAATATTTGTTTTAGCTTGCCGTTGAACATTATGATATTTTCCCTTCAGAACCTCAAAACCAATTTCTTGTTCTGCATATAATGTGAACAGGGTAGATAAAGTTGATGCAAAAAAGAGAAACACTGGATAAAACAGGAGGTTGTTACAAATCTTTACACGTGGCCTCCAATAAAATTCCCACTTTTTGGATTGCTTCAATATTTCGTCATTGGCTGAGTTGTTTATAGTCTTTATGAGTTTCCCCATAACAAAACCTGACAGAAGATATTTAATTCTTGCATTTCCAAACTAGAAATTAATAATATCTCTTAGCCAACTCTTACAGCATGAGGTCTATCTTCATTAATTGGATACTGGTACGTGATGGGTGGGTGATGCTATGAATTCCTAACATGGAAGGCTCACATGGAAATGTCAAAAGTGTGCATTCATTAGATATGAGCATTCGTTCTTCATTCTTCAAAATGAGAGGAGAAACCACAATGGAGATAACCATTACCACTCAAAAAGCACACAATCTGGGAAAAAGCACAATATATCTATTCTTCTTGGGTGGCAAAAGAAATTCATATTTATGGATGGCCAAATTTTCCTTGGAAATTTAGAAAAGAACACTATATTCATCTGAATGAAAGACTACATTTGAAGGAGGAGATTCTCACTCTGTGTTAGAGAGATAGAGACTGAAATGGTGTGTGTATACACATACATATAGTCTGTCTCTCTCAAACTCACACATACACACACATTTAGACACTCAAAATTCATGTTTCCAATATTTCATGATCATACAGTGATCAATTTACAATCAGATAAATTTATAAAACCATAATTTGTGTTAATTAATGAATTATTAGTTCTAGCTGCATTAAATTTCCCAAAGACACTAAGAAATTATTCTTAAAGAATAAAATGATGTTTGAATAAGAGAAACCTAAAATGTTCATTCATGGAAAATATTGCTTTAAATTTAGAGAGACTTTGTTGGTTTAATTTAGTTGGAGGGAGGTGTTGAACTTGGTTCACTAAACAAAGAGCACCAAGTTACTTTCACTATTAAAAAGATATCCATACACTGAGATTAGAACAAAAGCATATACTACATATAAATGGAATGTTATAATAGGCCTTCAACATTCACCATCAGCCCTCTCTAAATCCAGTTCTTTTGATCTTCACCATATTGCAATATCTGTCAGAAATTAGGGCTTGTGCTGTAAGGGCTAAATTGGGCATTCCACACATATCCCAAACTAAAGGTTTTGAAATGAAGAACCGGTCTGCTAAAACATTGCCATATGCTATGGCTTTCTCATTCTTTTAAGCAATTATTGTAGTTAGCACTATTGCAAGTGATCCTTCAAAGTCAACTGCAAAAGATCCTTTCCCCCAGGGTTTTCTACAGTCTTAAATTGGAGTGTTTATTTTTGAGAATGTATTTCAAAGCCTTAAAATGAGTTCTAATTTGAATGTTCCAACATGTAATATTGTACAAAATAGGGAATGATTTCCAGGAAATAGAAAACAAGTTCCTGTAGCTCCTTTAAAAATTACTAATGGAATATTAATCATATATGATTCAGCAAGTGGTATATAAGGATAAGAATCAGAAATTGTGGTTTGCCATAACATAATTATTGCTATAATTTGAGAATTGAGAATCAAATATGGCATTTCTTTATACTGGGTTTTAATAAATAATTATAATTATAGGTTTATAATTATTCATTATAATAAATTAATAATAATAATCTTTTATTCATTAGACATGAAACTCAGTCAACTGAATATTTAAAAATGTATCACAAATATAATTGACTGATACTGATGGTTGATATGCATTGCTGCCAGCATCCTAAGTATCAACCAAGTATCTTCTTAAAATGTACGATGTTCTGAGTAGTGCGGTTTTTTGCAGTTCCGCTGGTGTTATTGCAGGAAGCTGCAATTTCTTAATGTATTTTGTAAAATTCTTGGACATGATACCAAGTGCCAATGGGTATAACTGTTACATGTTTCATCCATAATTGCATAGTTTTGATGGCCAGGTTGTGATATTTCGTGATTTTTTTTCCAGTTCTTTTTCTTCAACTCTGGCATCTCAATAAATTAAATGCTTATATCAATAAATTACATGCTTCAGTCTTCAACAACTATGATATCTGGCATGTTGTGTTCCAAATGACAATCCCTCTGTATTCGAAAGTCCCACAAGATCTTCACCTTCTCATTTTTGACAACTTTTTCCACTTTATGTTCCCATGAAGAATATAGGTAAGTCTTTTTTTCTTTTAACATAATGATCAGAGGATTGATTTAGCAACTAGATCATGTCTAGTTTTGTAATGAGTTTGTGTGATTTTGCTGCACCGACATATTAAATATGAAACAATTTCAACTTTGTCATTGCAAGGTCAGTATTTTGGATTGTCAGTGGATATATTATTATTATTATTATTATTATTATTATTATTATTATTATTATTATTATTATTATTATTATTATTATTATTATTATTATTATTATTATATAAATAACTATAAATCTAATGACCTGTGTCAACTTCATTTTTATTGGGGACCAGTTTCTATTCTCTTTCTTCTGTAGCCATCACAAAAGCTTCCTTTAACCCATGCTGTTTAATAAAGACAATTCAAGTTTTTCAAGACAGATTTCATCCCAACTTCCACAGATCCTGAAGATCCTTTTTTTGAGACATGGAGTGTTAAATTTAGATACTTCTGCTTATACATTGAGCTTTAGTTTCTTTATGCTTCTTGAAAACATATCACTAGATTAATAACCATTTTATGAATTCTTTAATAAAAAAGATAAAGGCAAATTTTAGTGCATTGTGATTCATATAGTGCCAGGAAATTGGTAATATCACATTAAAATTTAATGTATTGTTTGATTGACTGATTATGGTGGCAACTGTTAGTGACCAAATAGATAGATTTTTTTTCCCAGGAGGATCTGTTCCCATCCTCATTGTTCAGGTTTGCCGACAATGTACCCATCACTGCTGTAATTGAGTTGATCATCTTGCTTCTACTCATCCTCTTCTTCTCTTCCCATATGCTTTTCCCAACATTACAGCCTTGTCCAAAAAAACTAGGTCTTTGCACAATGTGCAAAAAGTTGAATCGTTTGTTCCTAGTGTTAGAACTGTAGGTTGATTTATTTGATAATCTCTTTGTTTCTTTTCTTGGTGTTGTCAGGTCCTCTTGGTCTTCTCAAACACCAATGTTCAAAAGCATTGATACATTGATTTCTATAGCATACTTTTTCTTCAAAATTCAAATTTTGTTTCTATTGTAACAGGAAAAAGCACTGCCTGAATTATTCGTGTTTCTTTTTCATATTAAAATATTAAAATACAAGCTATAATTATGGTTTATTTTTCTGTTGGAGAGGCGGGGAGAGGGGGATGGAGGGAGAGGGAAAGTAAAGAAAACCTTATGTTCCATTTCCCATATGGGAAAGTTTATTCTGGTTAATTGTATTTTAAAAGTTCCTTTATTGTAGTGTGATTACTGATTGGTATTATTCACATCTAGAAAGGTGGCATATTCTTTCAGTAAAATGTATAGGAAGGCAAGGCATCCATCACTTCTGAAACTGGAAATTGGAAAATGAAGGATTTTTCCCAACAGTTGAAATAGAGAATGTGATGCTATACTACATTTATAATGATTGGTAAATCAAACTATGCATTTAATTCTCTGAGTAGATTTCAGGTGGGCACAAAAATTCACTTCAGGTTATTCTCCTCTTCCCTCCAAATGAATTAACTGCCTGAGGGAACATCCGCTATCAGTTTGACACTAATGCAGACTTTCCTAACTAATACTTTTCACCTATGACAGTCACAGGTCAATCCAAGCACTTGGTACTTTATGTAGATACAGTATCAACCTGAATTTTTAGCAATGATGAATAAATAACTCTGTTGTGGAAATCTTGCAAACTATTTGGGCTGGAGATAAGTTTCTCTAAATGCTTGATAGATTTGTTTTAATGAGAAGGAATGTAGATTCCTAGTAGTAACTTTTACTGTTACATCTGAAACCAAGTTTCAAAGACATTTTAATCCAGTTTTATAAACATCCCGTTCCCCGATATACATGCAATTCGATCCAAAATGATTGTCAATGCTATTAAGTATAATAATTGTTCATGAGTGAACAGTGTTTATTGTCTCTCTTCATTTTGCCTCTGAGGCAAGCTTCTTACTCAGCTGAAGCCAAGGGTCATCTGCTAAATCATGCATACCCACAATCCCTTGTGGATTATGCAGTTGACAAACTGCCGTTAATGATTAGTTCAACCTGCATTAAAACCCTGGCATTAAATTGATATTACATGAGTGATGGATTACACCTCTAATGAGCAGATTATTGCCACAAGTGACCTTGTTGACTGAAAGGATGCGTCCATATAACTCATATATCTAACCTTCTCCTGTCATAGCAGGACCACAAATATAGATACAAAGACACATTTTTTTAAAAAAATCTTGTTCTTTCTTTTTAATATTTTTGTAAAATACAGATCTGTTGTTTAATAAAATATTTGCTTCATTATTTCATAGCTATATCCCAGCTAGCATAATGTTCAGAAAGCTGAATAATTCTGAATTATATACCGTAGTATATTCTCTTTTACCTTTACTGTGTTAAAATTTTATTGTGAATTATCTTGTCTGCAGAGGTAATCTCACACTTACTGTGAATTTGTTTTGGTCTGTGTCTTCTCTTCACAAAAGTGTCATGCTTTTGAATGACTCTACCTTAAAAAAGCAATGCTTCTTTTAGTCAGATATAAATATAGATACACATAGCAATTTATTCATTAAATGGTTTTCCATCGTGTTGATTTGTACACTTTTCTTTACACAAAGTTAACTCTTGATAGTCAAAGATATCAGGGAACTGTAGTTTAAATCAATCGCAGATAATTTGCAAGCAGATGACGACAATTTTCTTAGGGGTTTCAGTAAGTAAACCATGCCCTCAAAAAGTCCTTTGGCACAGATTAAATTGCTTTTCTTTTTATTTTAATAAATCTCCCATATGAAGCACATACTGGTCTTTGTCCATATACAGTTAACAGTATATTCGCAAATACTTGTCATCTTGCCAGATGAGGCTGAAACAGAAGAAGGGGGGTAGTTGAGAAGCTCTTTAATGACGGAATTAATTGAGCATAATCCATGTTGACTGGTTAGGTGGAAAAGGAAATCACATGAGAAAAACAAAATACATATGCTTCACCACTAATTTGCCCGAATCATGAATGCACAGCTATGAACAAATAAAGAAAAGTTGTGGGAAGGGGACAGTGATATAGACTACCTATTATGAGCCATAAATCTGCACCCATCAGTGTAAATCAAGAAAACAACCCTAGGGAGACAAAAAAGAATAATAATGGAATGAAAACATAGCTAGAGTGGTATGAAACAAAATGCAGAAACACAGCCAGCTACAGGGTGTGTTCTGGATGCATCCATTTTAACATAACAGCTTAATGCTGACTACCTGCAGTTGTAAATTACTGTTACGTAAAAGCAATCAGTTAGCATAAATATTCCACAATGAAAAAAAACAACTTTGAAATATAAAATCATGGTTAATTTCAAAAAGTTTAACATTTTTAACTGGTCAGTAGCTGGACTGGGGACTGCTAGGGAAACTCCAGGGATATAGATAGGCTAAGCTAGATTTTAGTTGCTAAACTACACTTTCTACTTAACAGCTGAGCTTTCTGATTTCACAATCTCCTGCCTTTAGGCATCAAAGTAGATTCTTATTACAACGCATTATTGTTAATCTTACATTATTGTAATTCTTAACCTGACTTTTTAGGATGTACTAATCAATCATACTTTCCCTTTAAGAAAAAAATCGGTATTATTAAGGAATGTTTGTTCTGGATAACTCTGAAGAAAGAAAATAGGGGGAGGGTAGACTTAATTTCAACCATAAAGTAAGTCCAGTTAATTTGGATAGAATGGAGGGTTATCGTGCTATACTAGAATAGCAAAGTTGAGTAGGAGGGATTCATTGGTATTTAAAGCAATAATATAGAGAATGTTTTTATAGAATTATTAAAAAAAGAGGATAATGCTTTTATATCTGACATTCTGTAGGCATTTTTTGTTTGGAGTAAAAAAAAAAAATTTCCAAGAAGTAGTCAACTATTACTGACCATATAGTACAGTGTAAGGTTGTATGCTTTGCCAGTTACAGTACTGTCAGTCATTAGAACACATACACAAAGAAAAGGTTTATTGTATTAAAGTCTTCCAATTTTTTAAAAAAGCATTAAATTGTAGGGCACAACAGACAAACAATGGCAAGCTATCCAGGGTCATGTCAAAGCTGCATTCAGTAAACAAAGTCCAGGTGGTTGTGACTTGCTTCTAACTATATCCTAATGGCATCAACCTCACCCTAGTAGAGAAACTAATTCTTAGGAATGGATATGGAATCCATTCTTAAAGTCACAGTATTAAAGTATGTTCAAAATTTTCTAAAAATGTATGGAAAGCTCCAACTGTTGTGCTTTTCTTATTATTATAAAAAGTTGTAGCTACTACACTAATTTTTTTAGACCTGGAGCCTTTAGGCCATGCTAGCAGTACAGATAAAGCTACCATTTCAGAGCAAGCTATTTGTTGGCTATATTGATTTATTGAGACAAATTTATTAGACAAGTAACCATCGTATAACAGCATCCAGCCTTAGCTTAATATAATGCACAATTTATTTGACTAGAATGTTGATCTCCAATCTGATTGCTCATCAAGCTCTACTCTTTACATTTTTATCATTATTTTAATTTAAAACATGAGAACCTTGCATGCTACAAATCTAAGCACCCATCGACAGCATCATACCTATTTCCAAGACTGTATCCGGGCCCCAAATAGATACCATTAATTTTCTTAGAAAAATAAAAATAATCTCCCACTAGAGCATGCAAAATTCTGAGGGCCTTGTTTGGACATGTGCTCTCTCCCAATCCAAAATCATAGGCTGGGGAGAAACATTAGAGATCTTCTAGAAAAAAAGTTCCAGGTTAACAGAAGTAGCACAAAACACCAAGTAGTGAGACAAAATAGGGAACAAATTCATAACTGGTTCTGTCTTCTATTAATGCTACCATATAATTTAGCAAGCATTCCCTACATCTGTTTTGTGAAAATATCCACAAATGTTCTCAACATTCCATGTATGTTCCCAACTCCAAAAAGACTGGAGACCCTGGGCTGTGGAAAAAGGAGGAGAAGTATTGTCTCTAGTCACAGTGCATCAAATGAGTAGATTCAAACCATTAAGGCAGTTGCATAATATAAGAAAAATATCCATAAAACAGTTGGTTGGTTTGATGTTGGTTGGTTTGATTATCCATTGGCTAGTGATCCAAATAATTGCATTAGCAGTTGCCCATGTATTGCCATTTATAATGAACCAAACCTAAGGAAACTATGTGACTCATGAGATCCATATCTTCTAGAACTTGCCTGGCCAATAGTCAGAGGCAAAAAAAATATATATGGTCATTTACATGACCCTTTCTAGTTATTTCTGACTACTTTCCATGGTCCATGGAAATATGTGTATGCAAACAGATGCACACACAAAATATGTCTGTCTAGCAACACAGAAAGTCATTGGCTATTGACTTCCTTATATGAAAAGTTGGGAATTGTGTAAATGGTGGGGGGTGGGTGAGGGCATGGTAGTATCTGTTGCACCTAATCTGCAAAAGGAAGAATTTTTTGCACATGGGTCCAGACAGTTTATTCTTAAAATGACTTAGAGTTAAGCCAGAATTAATACAAGACAGCACACAGTGCAAATATGCCCAGAGATTGCAGACATGACTTGAATATCAGCCATGTTTTTCCTTTCTCTGCCTTCCACTTTTTTACATTTTGTCTCATGGAGAAATCTTGGAACCTGAAAGCTTACAGTTTCAACTTAGTCTAATGATGATATTGGGTTAACATGAATTTAGATTTTCTTTTAAAATTAGGATGTTACTACATTGGTTCCAGGAATATAAAACTAACTTGTCCTGTCTCCCACAGGAAATAGCTGTTAAATGGCTATGAAAAAAAGGTAATCGGGGATGACTCTGGTTATTAATTGGATGGAAAATTACCCAAGAAATTAAAGAATGTTTTATACTGGGAGGTTAAAATTATCCCAGAAATTGATAGCAAACCTTTTCCATTACTGTGAAGAATAACCACATAGACATGCTCATATTGTCACTGGGAACCCAGTATGTTTCAAGGGAATCTTTACTTTTTAAAGCAACTGTTTTTCTTCAATGTAGCTTGCTGAATTTAATTACTCTAATTACAATTTAAAAAGTGGATGGGACATGGGACAGATTCTGCTGCTAGCCCAGTTGAGAAAAGTGGGAAGAGGTGTCTTCTTCTCCCCCTTCAATGTCTTAAGCTGAATAATATCTTAGGCTGAGCAATATGAAAAGGCCATTTAAATGTGAACAAATGGAGATTTTCTGCAATTCAGAAGGTTTCTATTAGTCTTAACATAAAGGTAAGAAGACCAAAGCAATCACAATGGGGCTTTTGTTGCTTACCAGTTGAGAAAGGATGGTAGTAACTTACCACTTCAAATCATTGCTGTTGCATTTCATATTTTAAAGCAGTTGCCTTGTGTTGTGGTGCTTTGAACATAATTACTTTCCACTGTAGTCTAACAGAGTCACTAAACAGCTGATAAAAGGCAAAGGAATCAAGACTATTTTCAAATTGAAAAAAGGGCTTTTTTATTGGAACTGATAACTCTCACCAAGAGCTCCAGGCTTTTGTTACATCAATTTGAGGAGCTCATAATCTTTGCATTATGAATGTTCAACCAGGCTATTTCCTGCTGAAGTGTCTGGCATACCCTGAGTATTGCCTGCTTCTCTTGTCATCATTGAATAAACAGATTTGGACACATTTTCAATATGATTACATTAGAACAAGTGGGCTGTGATTGATAACCTAATATTCAGGCCATGCAAATCATCAATCACTTGAAGTATATTAATTATTCAATGTAACCATCTAATTCAAGAATCAATGCTGGAAATGAAGAAAAGAAACTCACAGTTCCCAGTAGAGTCTACAGTAGATAATAAAAAAGGAATACTACATAATCAGAGTTTATAATAATCTTTTTAATAAAATCCATTTATTTAGCTGTCAAAAACATAGTTCAATTAGGTTTTAAAGAAGAAAAATTAGAGAATGTAAATTATTATTTTTCCTTTAAAAAGACTTTCATAGTTTTAAACAGGGATTGCATCAACAGTTTAAAAATAAGCTGTAAAGAGAAGCAACGGAAGATTCTAGAATAAACTGCAGCACAAAGGAATTAAGCAAGGATATGATACTTCATTTCAAAACTATGTGTGTTTACTTTGCACATATAAATTATTTTAACCAGTTTCCTCATGAAAAATCATGGGAACTACAATTCTATCAAAATTGTTATCTCATGAGACTATTAATTCTAGTATCTCACTATGTTTTAAATGTCTTTTATCTAGATGTCTGTAAAATGGTTTTTAATGAATTACAATTTAAAAGGTGCAAATGTGTAAAAAGACAATATACAAATCAGTCATATTGTTATCACTTACATCTTTCATGTTCAGTGAAATAACTGTTTCTCACAGTATCTGAAAACAACTTTATATTCTCCTTCTGCCCTGGTGGCACAGTAATTATAATATAATAATATAACCCTAACCCTAACCAGATGAAGTATTAGTACTGCTTTAGTAAGATAACACTTCAAATAATGCATCCAATTTTGGTCATTAGGATATGTGTACTTGTCTGAAGGTTTCCCAGCATCGTTGGTGGGTTGGCGGTTGGTCCCGCTGGTTCGACGCATTCGTGCTGCCGATTTACGAGTGGCTTCGGCTGCTGTGCCGTCTGCTATGGCATCTGCAAGCGAGATGTCTCCCTTGGCCATGATCTTGCTCTGGACAGTTGGGTCTCTGAGGCCAAGGATGATGCGATCTCTCATGGCTTCTTCGAGGTTGGCGAAGCCACACAAACCGCCCAGGTCCCTCAGGTCTGCCACAAAATCCCCAATGCTCTCACCTTCACGTTGGTCCCTCTGGTAGAACTCATGTCTGCGAATGAGAGTTGGCACGGCTGGGGCGTAATGGTTACACAGGATGGGAGCAAGGGTGTCCCAATCCATGGTTTTAACTTCCGCTGGCTTGGCTAAGGCTTTAACCATCTTAAAATCGGCTGGTCCACAATGGGTTAGAAAAACGGCTCGTTTCTTGCTGGGCGTGGCATCTTTGAGGTTGTTGGACTCCAGGAACATTTGAAATCTGTCCATGTACAAGTCCCAGTCTTCGCTAGCTGGATCGAATGGTGCGGGTGGTATAGCGCTGCTGGCCATGTCGCCGTTGTTGCGCTCTGTCAGCCACGTGCTCCTTCGGCTAGCTCAATTTCAATAGTTTTCGTTGCCTCCACATCCCATCCTCGTCGCCAGTGTTAAATCTGGGAGGATGGTTCAAGAACGGAGGCAAGACTCAGATAGCAACAACAACTCTTTATTTGTGACTTCAGATCTGAGCAACTAACCCCAGCCGCAGCAGCCCCTTATATAGGGCTGGCTGCGGCTAGGCAGCCAATGAAGGCGATTTGAGTTTGCTGCTCTTGGCAGGGCCAATCGCGGCAGCCCGTTTACTGGCCAATCGCATCAGTCTATGGCGACCAATCACAATTGGCTTTCAGCGGGCCAATCAGATTTGCAGGCTACGAGCCTGCTAGTCCGGAACAAAGTGTATGCATATTAATCCACAGAGCCTGGCTGTGGTGTTATTTATCCTTTTGTTATTCTTATTTCCACCTTCTACTGTATTATGGTTTATCGCACAGTCAGCCACATGTTGTTATTATTTTCTGTTGTTTTGCAAGTACACCAAGAAACACCGGAAGCAAATTCCTTGTGTGTCTGGCCCCACTAGGTCAAATAAACTATTCTATTCTGTTCTCTTCTTTTCTCTTCTCTTCTCTTCTCTTTTCCTCTGTTCAGTTCTATCTATTCCATTCTACTCTATTCTATTTGATTCAATTATGTTCTGTTATGCTATGCTATGCTATATTTATAGCTGACCACAGACAACTGGTTCACCAGAAATCTGAAAACAAGGGCAGATGGAAAGATGGATTGCAGTCCTCTCAAACCATAACTGATTGGAAATTATGAGAATAATAGTCATGCCCAGGTAGAAAGCCTCAGTTTGGAGAAGAAGAGAGATAAGATATATTATCTTCTAAATGTTGGAACATAACACCATCCCCGTTACACCTTTAAGATTGACAAATCAACTGTGGCACAAATTTGCTGATAAAATAGGCTACTTCATATGATTCCTGAAGTAGGGTTTGTAAATTGAAGATTAAAGCATAGGTGTCTGAAAGTTGGGGGATGCTATTATTGGTATATTCGAACAAAAGAATGGTACCTATCATTGTGAGTATCTTCTGCCCTCCTGTGTACTTAAAACAAGGATAAAAATACAGCCATAGATGAAACCATTACTGACATTTTATAACTGTGCATTTATATTGTGGCTGTTTCCTGCTGTTTAACTTTTGCCATCCCAAAGTTGCACATTTTCTCCAATTTCATTTCTAATCCATGGGCTGCTTACATTTCTTAAGAAAGAAGAAAAAAATCACTTCTCAGAGGCACAACACAACAGACATCTTTAATGGCTGAAATTAAATTGTTGTTCAGAGACACCACAGAGCAGTTACTTCAGAACTCTGAAAAGAAAAATAGATTCATTCAAAGGGACAGATGTCACTAGCATCTCAACATCACACTTTTAATTCCCCGCCTCTCTCCACACACAAATATAGATACACTTCCCCCACCTCCACCATGTTTCAGTACTGATTTTGTTTTTACTTTGGTGAAATCAATAGCAAAATAACACTGAAAATTAACTCTGGCCTAATATTGTAGTTTTTGTATATGGTTCAATCCAGAAAGGTGTAGCTTGTAACAAAAATAGAAATCAAAAGTTAATTAATTGATTAATTTCCTAATTTGCTCCTTGGTGAAGAAACCCAATTGGGACAATTGTCAAGATACTTGTCTAGGCCTAGAGAAAAATGGTTGATTAGAAGGAGAGAATAGAAAATACCTTTCATGAATAAAGACATTTCTTTAGCATCAAGCAAATATTTTCTTAGTTTCAGATATATGATGTAGCTGTACTTTCTGTTGCAAAGTCTATGTGAAGTAAGCACATAAGAGACTCCTTACCAATGTCAATCTTTAAGTCAGGCATGGCTTTAAACCATTCAGAAATCATCATTAGTGAAGCTTTAGTGGCTCAACTCTAGATAAGTTGCTGTAATGCAGATGGGAGAAGTTGGAAGTATGCAAAAGATCTGCCTCCTATAGGGCATAGAAATCAGGGGGCAGGGGGCACTCAAGTGGTTTTGGTTTATGAGGATATTGTAAATAGTGCAGTCAAAAAGGTTAAGGTAACATATACTCCTCAATTTACCATCATCCAAGATTAGGTACCCACGCCCCTAACTACCTCAATTCCAACTACTGCTGGCCTTAAATGCAAGGTACTCAATGCAAGAAGCCTTGTGAATAAAATACCTGAATTTCTCCTCCTACTAAATATGGCTAAATTCGACATCATATTTGTCTGTGAAACATGGCTCAACACATCTCTCCCTGACTCCATGTTTATCGTGAAATTCGTAGAGGAGGTGGTGTTGCTATCTTCTATAAAAAGTCCTTAAATCTAAAAAAACATCCAAGTTACCCAGGAGCTTGCTCTTCCTGAGACCATCATCTGTGAACTATCTTTAAATATCACATTTCGATTCTTACTATGTTACAGAGCACCTGATTATGACATCGAACATGTAAACAAGCTAAATTCACTACTAACATGGGCAACATCCTGCCCACACGCTTTATCTTTCTTGGTGACTTCAATCTACCTCATATTGACTGGACCCTAAACGAATGTACAACTGAACCCATACATGCAACCTTCTAAAATGCTGTTACAAATCTGGGACTGGAACAACTAGTAACCAACAATACTAGACAAAACAACTGCCTCGATCTCATCTTCTGCAATAGTTTGAATTCAATTTGTGGAATACAAACTAAAGGACCCTTTTCCAACAGTGACCACAATATGATTGACTTTTGTCTCAACATACACCCACAGAAAAATCATCACAATGATGTAGTCCCCAATTATAACTTCAAAAAAGGCAACTATGATCTTATAGACAGACAACGATCTCTCATCCCTTGTTTGGCAATCTCTATTCACTGGATGCAATACTTTTGAAGACCATTACAACATATTTTACTTGAAGTCAAAAGAGTCGTTAAACTATATGTACCAACAATAACTCCCAAAACAAAATAAAAAACAGATTACCCATAACAATAAGGAAACTTCAATCCAAAAAGGCATGACTCTGGCAGAAAAACAAATCTGGTCACGTTGCCAATTTCAAAAGCCGATACAAAAATTTATGCCACCAGATAAAGACTGAATGCACCAATTATCACATTAAACAAGAGGAAAATCTTCTACGCACCAATTCCACCTGCGCTTTATACAATTTTGTAAACAACAAACTAAAAGAATCAAGGTCCATCCCTCCCCTGATAGGACCTAATGGTAAAGACTGCAATGACGACAGTATTAAAAACAACATCTTTAACACATTCTTTGACTCAGTATTTGTAAACAGCAATGGATCATGCCCAGTATTTCCTAGCCGAACCACAGACGACTACAATGATCTAATACATATCGATTTTACAGAAGACAATGTTGAAAAAGCACTACGTAATCTAAAACCATCTCTATCTCTTGGACCAGACAGAATATGTGCCTACTTCTTAAAAAAGCTATCCACTGCCATAGCAGAACTTCTAAGTATAATCTTTGAAAAATCTTGCCTAACCTATGGTCACAAGCCACAGTCATCCCCATCTTCAAAAAGGGAGAACCCAGCCTAGTTGAAAATTACAGACCAATCTCCTTATGCTGCGTCACTTGTAAAGTCATGGAATCAATTATTAATTATCCTCCACTTAGAGACAAACAACCTATTGTCCAATAAACAATTTGGTTTCAGAAAAAAATTATCCTGTAATCTACAACTCTTACACTGCAAAAATATATGGACTACACAATTCGATCAGGGCAAAACAATAGACGCAATCTACATAGACTTCTGTAAAGCCTTTGATTCAGTGGTACACGACAAACTACTTCTAAAACTAACGTCTTATGGTATCTCTGGATACATGCATAACTGGATAGAAGCATTCCTGTCAAACAGGCAACAAATGGTCAAAATTGGGAGTGTCCTATCAAATTCTGTACCTGTCAATAGTGGTGTCCCCCAAAGCAGTGTTCTAGTGTTCTCTTCATACTCTACATAAATGACCTCTGTGATCATATTAAAAGCAACTGCGTTCTCTTCACTGATGATGTAAAGCTGTTCAATATCACAGACAATACTGCTACCCTTCAAAAAGACCTCGACTATGTATCAGAATGGTCAAACAAATGGCAACTTCAAATCTCAACAAATAAATGCTCTGTCTTACATATTGGCAAAAAAAAAATCAGAAAATAAAATACAAGCTGAATAGTCAAGACCTTGTTGATGATCCAAGCTCTGTAAAAGACCTTGGAATACTCATCTCTAATGATCTAAGTGTTAGAGCCCACTGTAACTACATAGCCAAAAAGGCATTAAGAGTTGTTAACCTAATCCTACATAGCTTTTTCTCTAGTAATATCACACTACTAACTAGAGCATACAAAACATTTGCTGGACCAATACTCGAATACTCTTCATCAGTCTGGAACCCACATTACGTATCTGATACTAGCACAGTTGAGAAAGTCCAGAAATATTTCACAAGAAGAGTTCTCCACTCCTCTACTCATTGTAGAATACCCGATGCCACCAGACTTGAAATTCTAGACCTAGAAAACCTTGAATTACGCCATCTTCGGTCTGATCTAAGTATGGTATATAAAATCATACATTGCAATGACTTACCTGTCAATGAATACTTCAGCTTCAACCATAATAACACAAGAGCACACAATAGATACAAACTCAAGGTTAACCACACCAAACTTGATTGCAGGAAATATGACTTCAGCAACAGAGTGGTCAATGTCTGGAATCCTCTACCTGACTCTGGTTTCTTCCCCAAACCCCAAAAACTTTAACCTTAGACTGTCTATGGTTGACCTCACCCCTTTCCTAAGAGGTCGGTAGGGGGGCGTGCATAAGCGCACCAACGTGCCTACCATCCCTGTCCTATTCTTTCTTTTATTTTTCTTATATGTACCTATTTCATGTATTCATAACTATGTATATACTTATACCTATTATCTTGTAAATGATTGACAAATCAAATAAGATAAATAAAATAAAAATAAATTTACAACAGTTCATTTAGTGATTGTTTGAAGTTATAACAGCACTGAAAAAGTGACTTACAACTGTTTTTCACATTGATGAACTATTGCAGCTGAGTCATATTTGTGATGTTTGCAGAGTCCCAGGGTCATGTGTTTACGTTTTGCAACCTTCTGGCAAGCAAAGTCAATGGGGAAGCCAGATTCACTTTACCATCATGTTACTAACCTAACAATTGCAGTGATTCACTTAACGACTGTGGCAAATGGGGGCAAAACTGATTTAACAACTGTCTTGCTTAGCAGCAGAAATTTTGGGCTCAATTGTGTTTGTACGTCTAGGTCTACCTATCTAATACTTGTTGTTTCCCATGAACTTTCCAATGAATACTCCCGTCTGCTCTTCTTGCCCTAGGAGTTTAAAATACCACTTTGCATTCTTTAACATGAGTGGCAAGGTATGCAAGATGCAATGCCTTCAAGGATGATTGAAACCACATTTTCAGCATGTCTGGAAGTGCAAAAGAAAGGCAATATAACTATCAGTGGATATACAGGAAATGGTCTAATAAAGATAACATCTAGCTTTTTAGATGTCATGCTGTTAGCCAAAATTTGACAGAAAATCAGTCTCCAATATTAATGGAAATGATCTTGGTGATGATAGCTATCCAGATGCTTATATGACTTCTTTGCATGATCCAGTTCATCCTTAAGGGGGGAAGGAATGGTTTGCTGTTCCTATGGAAAACAAAAAGACCTATGGAATGGGAGAGAGGCTGGAAGCATTTGGCAGCATAATTATAGGTAGCCTCAAGAGATAATGCCTGAGTGCAGGTATGAACTGATTCAGAGGTGGTATTCAGCAGGTTCTGACCAGTTCTGGAGAACCGATAGCAGAAATTTTGACTAGTTCAGAATACAACCTCTGACTGGCCCCACCCGCATCTATTCTCTGCCTCCCAAGTCCCAGCTGATTGGCTGAGTCTTCTTTTGTTGTCTTGTACAGGAGAACGAAGGTGGAAAGCAGGTTAGTGGGTTGGGGAGAGAATGGGGATTTTACAGTATCCTTCCCCTGCCATGCCCACCAAGCCACACCCACAGAACCGGTAGTAAAAAAAAATGAATCTGAACTGATTTATTATAAATAAATTCAGCCATAGATTTAAAAAATTAGATCTCTTATTTTGCAGCCATTTACATAGCAGAATAGATGGTGTTCATCATCGTCATTTCTCCATATGACTGCAAGCAATAGAGAATAGAAATAGAGACTCAAGAAATAAATAGTATTTTGGAAGCTTTCCTAAAGAGAATTTCCTTTCTGGTAAGGCAAATCAGCTGTACTGTAAGTTCATTCAGAGACAAAATTTGTCCAGAAAGGGACATTCTCAAACATTTGAAGGGAAATGGGCAAAGAAAATCCGCAAACATAGAGAAAAGATTAAAACGCATCTTTTGATCATAGCTCCCACTATCCCATGCCAGCATGAATTATGCTATCCTGGATTAGAATAACAGAATTCAGGCCTAATGCATATGGAGGGCATCAAGTCGGGGAAAATGGACTTCTCAATCCTCATAAAAGAGAAACACTTGTAAAATGAAAGCATTAATTTATTTTATACCAAATAGTCCTCTTGTCTGTGATGTCAATTTGAGTCATTAAAACAATCTTGCTCTTTATTCACAGGACAGTCATCAGCCACCTCACCATCAAGACATTGGTTGTATGCAAATAGCTGCCAAATCAATCATTGCCTATTGCAGCATAGCCCCTGAGGGGGTTTGTACTTATGGGACATGCTACTGTCACTCCACTTCCACATGTACCTTAATTGTGTTATTCGTTTGGCATAAAGGATGTGCAAGAGTCTTTCGTCCTTCATCGCTGATGATCTCCCTACAAAAGAGGCTGTGAGAGCAGAAAACCTGGGGAAAAAGCTTTTAGGCAAGATTCAAAGACTATTACTTCTCTATATTTTTAAAAGGTAAGGGCTTCATTACCAGATAATTATAGGAACTTCCTGAACTTCTTCAGAAGACATGTATCAAGAATAAATTGGCATAAAATCTCTACAAAAATGAGAACTTTTAAACTGTTGGCTCACTTGCAGTTTGCATCAATACCAGGCACATTCATACCCACAAGATGCCTCCTTGATCACAGAGTATTGACTGCATCTTGCTTCCAGTTCAAACAACAGTCTTAAAACAATTGAAGCCAAGAAAAACAGTCTTAAGCAGGGATGGGATTCTACCAGTTCGCACCTATTTGCTAGAACCGGGTGTTAACATTCTAAGCAGTTAGGAGCATTTCATATGTTAGCAGTTCTGAATATCCACCTTTACTCAGAGAGTGAGAACCATTAGTTTTCCAATCAGTACAGTTTGTATTACTTACTTCATTAAAATCAAATTTAGCACATTCAAGCATTTTATTGTTTTACCTTACCATTAAAAAAAGGAGAAAAACATCAAATTATGGTAAGTGAGTATCTATCAAAAGAGGAGTTCTGGTTATTCATGTAGACATATTTGGCAGTTATTCTCAGTTACTCATGTAAACCTGCACCTGGAAAGACCTGACATATTCAGGCAATAGCTACCAAGGCATTTCAGAGCATTGCACAGTTTGCATTTGCCATCAATGACAAACACGATGGTAGCTCAGATAGGACCCAGGCAATTTGCAGTCACTTTCAATTCTGTAGGGTTTTTGAGCACTTAGGACTTTGATGCTTTTCATGGATACTCAAATCTAGAAGAAAAAGAACATGTGATAAATGGATTTCCTTAGGATTTTGTAAAAAATATTCTCTGCAAAGGACATCTTGTGGTGGGGGAATGGAACTATGTTGCTTTAGGAAGTCTCAGCAAATGCCTGATTTTGCATCCCTTTGAGCCAGTGCTTCAGTCCTTATCATTCTGGTTTGCCATTGATTTATATAGTAAATACTGATAATAAAAAAGCCACCACTACTCAGGTCAGTCTAGGACAAGACTAGGGGTCTCCAAAGTTGGCAACTTTAAGATCTGTTGACTTCAGCTCCCAAAATTCCCCATGCTTACTGATTTTGATAAAATACCCTTACCTACAAATATTTTCAACAATCCTTTTAAGGAGAAAGAATTGGTGTGTGTGTGTGTGTTTGTGTGTATACATACCAAATAGTTAAATAGTTATTGGTCAATATGGTCTCCTACACCCATCCAACTGGGAGTAAGTCCAAATGTTTTGCTTTCTAGTCTTTCAATTAAAGCTTAAGGACATGGAGGAAAGCAATATCTGTAGGACCATATACAATTGAGAGGCAATATTGCTAGGTAATTATATCTGATTAGCTATGAGACATTGGTGAAAATCGCACTGAACTGTACTGAACAGTATTAAACTGTAATGATGAGTAAGATATTGGGCTAGTATCAGGAAGATAGATTCTACTCCAGTCTCAGCTACAATCAAGTTCTGTTAGCTCAGACTACTTCAAAAGATTGTTATGGGGATAAATAAAACAAGTTTTATGTATACTGCATTGATTTTCCCTACAAAAGTTAAAATTAAAATATATTAAATCAACACTGCTGATTTTAGTTTATGTGTTATATGAGTAAAAAAGTGAATTGTGGCTTACTGAACAAACCAGAATTAAATAACTAATTGGTGTGTGAACCCATCATGTCTGTAATCATCAAGCAATGGTGTCATATAATTTTATATGGAGTTACAACAGAAAGCTCATGTTCTTAAATTATCTCCAGACTTTAGAAAGCAAAACCAAAAAATAAAATAAAATGAAGCAGGATATGGAAAATGTGTATAGCATGCAGAATCAGCAACTTTTGGTCTCCCATCTAAACTTTAATTTTAAAACAACATTAATATTGGATAAATTTCAAATAGGCCTAATTATCTAAAATCAGTCTTCCAATAAAGGTAACCATCAGGATAGCATCAATAACAATATCTGATTCAAGGAAACTGAGCACTTCTTTTTCACTAATGGTCAAAGTTTGAACAGTTTTTAATACAATTTAACCATTGCCATAATTCATCCTGTAGCTATTTAACTCCAGTAATTAATAGCAGAAAATCAGAAGTGGTGCTGACATTAACATGATGTTCCCATTACCACCAATTCAAAGACCATAAGACAACCGAGTACTTTCTACTCTACCAATTGTTCGAGCATCTTTAAGTATCTGCTCAAAAGTGAATCGTCCATCCAGACTCCAGTGGCAACGCAGTAGACAGTGGCTCAGTATCCAAGTGAATTCCTTCAATGGAATTGGTTTACCGAGTCACTATTGATTCTTCCACGAAGAAAACAAACGTTCATTATCACTTACATGACAGTTAAATTTATTTTCCCATTAATAGATCCACTTTAGGTATGAAAAAGGGCTCTCAGACATCTAAGGAGCCATCTTCACCCAAATAGATTGACCTCCCCTGCTTACTCTAGGAGAAAAGGGCTACTGTGAATCCCATCAGCCAAGGAATTTCATCTGGTGGCATTTTGAAGAATCTTTTCTGCCTCAGTTGCCACCCTTTTGAACATTTTATCACTGGAAGTGAGATCCATCCCTTCTCTTCTAATCTTAAAGGAAACCTGGCTGTACCAGGTTATACCAGCAGGTGTAACCTGGTACAGGTTATCAGGTTACACCAGCTTTAGGCTGGCGGTGGTTGGTGCAGTAACAGTGAACGCACCATTGCTGTTCCATTCCATTTTTTGAAGACCTGTCCTAATCCTCTGTAGTTTTAATCTGTCTTTATATTTATACTGGTAATTGTTTTTATCTCTATAAATTTGATTACATTGTACACTGCTCAAAGTTGTCTCAAACTGCAAGATCTATAGCCTATAAATTTAATAAATATTTAAAAAAATAAAAACTCTGTATAGTAATGTCAAATGAAGAAGTCTCCACTTTACCATATCCTAATTAGACAAATGAAAAGGTATAGATCTTGATATCTATTTAGTGCATTGTAAATAGGAGGTCCTCAAAAGTGCATTATTAACCCTAATGGTATAGCGCAGAACAAATGCATAACAATCCTAAACTATAATTCAGGTGTTATGATGGCAAAATTATGACTGTAGATTTACAGTCTTGGACTGATAATACATATTTCCTCTCTACATCTGAATCAATTGTATATCAACAAAATGATAATATTACAGTGTGGAAACAAGGTTTAATGTTGTATTAAAAGTGTGTTATCTGATGTATGCATTTATTTGATTTATATGACTGCTCATCTTAAGGCACACTGCTGGACATTTCACAACAGTTGTATTCCACCAAAATTTATAACAATGCTGTTTAAAAAAATATAAAAGCAAACCCAAACACCTAATGCCAAATCAATCTCTTTCAATCCAGCCAATACCGCTACCTTCAGACTCCAATCTCATCCTGTCCCAGCAGCTGGGGAAATAACTAGCTCTTATGGAAGGTTAAGAGAGGGTGGGCCTGATGATCTAGTTCAAAACTCTCAGGAAGAGGCAATCCCACAGACAATTGAGCTGCTGGTCCTCTTATTCACTTTCCTTTCAATTTTCCCAGCAACACAGCTTTTCCTAGAGAATTGGGTCTCAACATGATATGTCCAAAGTAGGATAATTTGAGCCTGATCATTTGTGCCTCAAGTGAGAACTCTGGGATGATTTGCTCAATAACCAATTAGTTTGTTTTCTTGGCTGCCCATGGTATTCTCAGGAGTCTTCTCCAGCCTTCTCCCCATCCTGCTTTCTTAAAGTCCAACTTCTGCTTCCATCGTGTGTCACATGGAATGCCATGGTTTGCATGATTTTGTGTAGACACATCAGAGCATTTCAATATCTTTTCCAAAGACTTGATGAACACTCTACCAAGTGTTAGCCTGTGACATATTGATTGACTGCTTGATAGTTGATCCTAAAAAAACATCACTTCAGTGTCTTCATTGTCAGTTCTATGTCTGATTATTCTACCTGTTGCCATTAGTTTGGCCTTCTTCCTGTTTAATTTTAGTACCATTTTTTTCACTGTGCTTGACTTTTAGCACTTGGACTTCCAGATCCATTGCATTTTTGGCTATCAGGGCAGTATCATCAGCATAGCAAGGTGTTGATATTTCTTCCTCCAGTTTTAAAATCACAGTCATGATTTTAAAGTCCAGCTTCCTTTAATATACATTCCACATATAGGTTGAATAAACAAGGGGAAATTATGTAGTCAGACTGTACTCCCTCTCTAACCTGGAGCCAGTTTGTTTCACTATGTTCTGCCATACTGTGGTTTTCTGATTTATATATACTATAAGTTTCTCATTAGGACCACAAAAATATATTAAGATTCCCAATTTTCTGAGCATTTTCTACACTACGATGTGATTAACAAAACCAAAGATTTCTCCACAATCAATGAAGGACAAACCAGCTTCTTGTTGGTATTCTTTGACTTTCCCAATTATCCAGTATGTCTCAGCAATAATGTCCCATGTTCCTCAGCCTTTCCTAAAGCCACCATGAACATCTGGCATCTCTTTTTTCGTACAGAGCTGTAATCTGTGCTGAATGATCCCAAGCAATATTTGGTAGCATGTGAAAATAAGGGTATTGAACAATAGTTTGCACACTCTGTTAAGTCGCACTGTTTTGGTATTGGAATATAGATTGACCTCTTCTAATCAATTGGCCATTGTATCATTCTCCAGTTTTGCTGGTATAACTTAGTTAGAACTTTGATTCTTCTTCTTTTGCTTACTGTATTTCAGTAGTTTTTGAATCAGTTCCTATAGCCTCTTGACTAAATAATGATCAGTGCTAATCTAACTTTATCTTCCAAGTACTAAAGGTTCTTGTAAGTAAAGAATACCTTTTACGGTAATTTGGATGTGACTAACTGTATTGTGTTTCAGTATACTCCTAACTGTATATTCCTTCCATCTTCCATCTCCTTTGAATCAGTTATTATCTGTCCATTGGCATTCTTCAGGATACTTATTTGAGACTGGAACCTCCTTCTGAGTTCAGAAAACTTTTGAAAACATTTTTTACAGATGTTGTAATATTGTTTCTTTCCTATTCAAACAGAAACGCTTTATTAAGTTCCTTTCTGAGATGTTTGTGTTTCTTTTCTTGGCAATTTCCATCATTTGTTCATGATCTGTTCCAGTAACGGACCATGCCTTTGATAATACTGAATTGGAGCGCCCCCCTCTCCTTTAGCAATCATATAGTCAATTTGATTTCTATATACATACCCCATCTGGTAATGGGGTAGAGGCATCTTTTTTATTGTTTGCAGGCAGTGTTACCTACAAAGAAATCATTGGAGTGGTTGAAATTGATAAGTCGGTCTCATGGTTTCTTTTGGTTTCCTAAGTCATATAATCCAATCTTTTTTTTGGTTTGTTTACATTTCCAAACTGGGCACTCCAGTCACAAGCAGCATATCTTCCTCACTTATTCCATCCATTTCCAATTGAATTTCCTAATAGAAGTTATCAACCTCCTCTTCTGCATCAGTGATTGGAGTATAAACTTGAATTATCATCATATTAAGTCTAATCAATGTTATTCATTCATTGATTGCATTATAGCCATGTGCTGTTCTTGCTACATCTTTCCTAACTACAAAAGCAACACTTATTCTTTGTTTTTCATTTTCCCAAATAATAAATGGTGTGATCTGACTGAAGTGTCCCATCCCAGTCCAACTCAATTCACTAATGCCTAAGATGTCATTTTGTAGTCATTTTATTTCACCTTTGAGCGTATTGAGCTTTCTTATGTTCATGCTCATGAACTTATTTTACTATAATTCTACCTTTTGCAGCTTCTGATGTTCTCTCTCAGTGTGGTAACATCAGCAACTAGCTATCCTGAAGTCTTCAATTATAATTAGTATTTCAAAAGATCCTCAGCTCTTCCTTAGCTGGATACTGGTTTCCATCCAACCTGAAGGCCAAAAATAAGTGCTACCTTTAAATATTTATATATTATTGTATTACTTTAAAATTATATCATATTAAATCTATCATTCTGCTTCAAAATACCTATTCTTTTAATTTTTTTTCAAAATATTTAAATTTTATTCACATTCTGAAGATCCTTCAGATCCTTCAGATATTCAAATAAACATAAAGTAAAATAAACACACAGTTTTAAATCACTTGTTTGTCTCTGGAGATCTGTTTTCTGCCTCAAAGTTTTAATATAACAGAGAGAGAGAAATAAAGGGAAAAGCTAAAGCTGTTCTTCTGGAGTTCTTTATGTTATTCTGTCATTATTTAGTTCCGAAAGCCATATTTTCTGTCCCAATCTCATGTTTTGTCCATAATACTTTCAGTCACCTATATCCAGAAATTGTTGCAAAATCTCTGTAGCACATCATTACTAATACCACAGATTTAGTTCAACCTCCAGTAACTTTTCCAAAATGAAAAAGTGCCATGCAACATTACAACTTCAGTTTATTTTACAGGATGATGTTAAGAGAAAAAAAAGTTCAAGAAATACAATTGGGGAGAAGGTACATCTCATCTCTTTTGAGAAGTTGTTCTCCCATCATTTTACCATTTCTCAAATGAGACTATAAGAAAAGTGAAAATTTACATGATCACTCCTGACAGATCTTGGCAAGTAGGAAGACAAAGAATGGAAAGGATCACTCCCTTCCAATCCAAGAGTATATTTGGACTTCAGCACATGGCTCATTTAGACAGCAATTAAAGAACCACAAGGACTGGGAGGAAATTAAATGATCAATGCAAAGAGGCTTATTTAATGGGGATATTAAGTAAACTGCTGCTACAAATGCCCATTTATCATCCACTGATTTCTAATTGGTTTCCTGTTCTGCCAGCATGCAGCATTTTCAGAAGGGATTACTTTCCTTTAGTACAACTGTTGCAAATGCAATAAATCAAATCTACAGATTTGGATAGAAGCTATACCAGAGCTAAATTATTTGATAGCACTCGAAATTAATGCCTGTTATAATTTTCAGTTTGGAATACAAAATACATCTGGCCTAATACAGCCACAATGTAGAAAGTAAAAAAGTTGTTTCGAAAAACACAGCAAGAGAATTTGTAAGATGTCTATTCAAAGTGCCAGGCCCATGTCAATATTGGTGTCCTTCAAGTCACCAACTTCTTTGACTTGCTGTTTTCAATTTCATCAGCTTTTTTTTTTTAAAAAAAGGTCCTCAGCTGCATTAACAGAGTGATAGAATCAAGATCACATGAATTGTTAATACCACTTTATAATGCCTTAGTAAGACCACATTGGAATATTGCATCCAATTTGGGTTGCCACAGTATAAAAAAATGTTGAGACTCTAGAAAGAGTGCAGAGAAGAACAACAAAGATGATTAGGATACTGAAGGTTAAAACATAGGAAGAATGGTTGCAGGAACTGGGTATGTCTAGGTTAATTAAAAGAAGGACTAGTGGTGACATGATCACAGTGTTCCAATATCTAAGGGGCTGCCACAAAGAAGAGGGGCTAACCTATTCTCCAAAGCACCTGAAGGCAGGACAAGAAGCAATGGATAGAAACTAATCAAGGAGAGAAACAACCTAGAACTAAGGGCATTTCCTGACAGTTAAAAAAATCAGTGGAACAAATTGCCTCCAGAAGTTGTGGATGCTCTAATACTGGAGATTTTTAAGAAGAGATTGGACAACCATGTGTCTGAAATGGTATAGGATTTCCTGCTTGAGGAGGGGATTGGACTAGAAGACCTCCAAGGTCCCTTCCAACCATATTATTCTGTTAATTATTCATTTTATTATTAATATTTACAGCTGGGTAAAGAAAAGAAAACAGAAAAAAGCAAACAGAGCTAGAATTACTCATCAATAAATGTTTTTCTAAACTTGCAGCTGAGTTATCCATCTGAATATTAAGATATCAATGGCATATTAAATATTGAATACATCCTTACAGATCTTCAGTTTTAAAAAATATTTTAAGATCAAAGGAGTACCATATACTAACCTTCCCTTATCCATTTCTACAATTCCCTGTTTGCTCATCAGATCATAACCTCTTCAAAGTTCAACTATTTTTTTCTTAATAATAGTTAAGATGCCATTATTGTAAGCCTGATTATGGATTTAGTGTACCCACACTCATTGAGATAAGTTTTGTTCCATGGCAAGGAGACTGGACAATGCCTATCGGAAAAATGGCTTTCTGTTCTCCCATTATATTCCTTTCGGGATATTATCTCACTCAGAAAATAGGAAATTGGAAGATAAAATTAGGCATACATAGTACTTTATTTGCCTGCTTTTCTTAGCAAAAGCTTTTGACTGTACATGTCCCTATTGTGAATAGACACAGTCATTGTCTGAGTCTACCTCATATAAAAAGGTAAAGGTTCCCCTTGCACATACATGTTGGTCATTTCTGGCTCTAGGGGTCAGTGCTCATCTCCGATACAAAGCTGAAAAGCCAGCACTGTCCAAAGTTGGCACAAGCTGGGACAAGTAACAAGAGCTCACTCCATTACATGGCACTGGGGATTTGAACCACCAAACTGCCAACCTTTCTGATTGACAAGCTCAGCATCTTAGCCACTGAGCCACTGCATCCCCTGACTAATATACCTCATAAACTACCTCATATAGCAGCAATGTATTATTAATCCTATACAGGCATAATTCAGGAGAAAGGGCAACAAATTAGCTATGGAAATGCATATGTAGGCCTATTTTATAATGTACTAACTTTTCCTGGATGTTTATGCACTGGAAGAAACTCAAACAGCACTGAGCATTTTCTGTATGGTCTGTTATGTTATCAAGATTCTGAATCATGCAGAAAACTTATCTCTCCTGTAGAAGTTTTGTTCAATATTTGCAGTGGTAGGATTCAATTTTTTTTACTGCTGGTTCTGTGGGCTTGGTGAGCATGGCAAGGATACTATAAAATTTCCAGTCAGAGGTGGTATGTGCTGGTTCTCCGAACTACTCAAAATTTCTGCTACCGGTTCTCCAGAACTGGTCAGAACCTGCTGAATACCATCTCTGAACATTTGAAGAAGAAACAACCCAACTTCAAGGACATGGCTAAAAGTTGCCTGTGATTCCTTTTCAGCCAAAGATTCTTTTAGACATAATAGCAAGGATTACTTACCTTTCCCATTCAAGGAAATCAGCACTTCTCCCTGGATTCCAATTACAAAGGACAAACATATGTAATAGAAAGCATCCTTTGTGCCAGGAACCTCTTCATGTAATATAGAATCCTTTGCATGGAGAACAGCGCAATCATCAAGAACTTCCACAGATGAAAAGGTCCCCCTTTTTAAAGACCACTATTCTCTGCACTTGAAAAATAATGCAAATGGGGTTAATGTATCCATCTTGTCTTATGTTCGACCAAATCTGACCAGTAATATCTGCAAATAACAAATGGCAAAACTAATGCATTTTGTGTTGGTGTGATCTTATTACACATGCACATGCATGGCAGAACAGATGTGCCACTCTTGTGATGCTTATTTTGTTGCTCTGACTAAAGTTTCAGATTTTGTGCCTGCCTTGGTTAAAAAAAAGATAATTTCACTGTAATTACTTTGTCTTCTATAAAATAATTTTACCGCAAATTATTTGCTGTAAAAATGTCTGTTTATAGTAAACAATAGGTGTCTGCACTGTGGTTTTTAGAACGCAAAAATGTGCCTTGCAGCCTATCTTTTCCCTCTATAGCTGGCACACAACCCAGGAAAATGTATGTTTTGTTTAAGGAATTACCAATAAGCACAGCCTTTATGCTCAAAAACCCTAGATACTCAAAAGCACCCTCTTGCTTTTGAATCCAAAGTCCTGCACAATTTTAATAAGCAAATATTTTCAATGTTTCAGAAAAAGCTCTTGAAAAAATATAATAAAGATACAGACAGCAAGCCATGGAAAGTAGCTCATATTTTAAAGCTTAGAATTAGCAGATGCTTCCACTTTCTTAATAAAAAATGTTTTGGAGGTGCCATATCTTAAAAACAACAAAAAATAGATTAGTTACATATGGTGCTGCAGGAGTTAAATATAGAAGGGGATAAACCTCTAAATTTCATGTGGTCCTATGACCAATATGCAATTAATGTGCCCATTTAGGCAATTACTTAGTGCGTGAAGAATACAGGACTATACATTAACAGTAATGTTCTTTTAGCAGAGAGAAAGCTCTAAACAATAAAACATATATTACAGATTTGCAACCATTTACTTATTGGAGGCAACTTAAAAGTATAATGTAAGGAAGATTATGTTGTGCTTTTAATAAGAGTGATCAACCAAGAGCAGAACCATTCAAAAGACAGAACATTTTCCTTTGATGCAATCTCTGATAATCATTAATAATATTCTTCAAAAGTGCATCAATTATATATGAGGTATGATATTTATTTATTTTCAGTGGCTCACAACAAGCAAATAGCTGTGAGGCAAAGGGGTTCTTGTTTCTGTTTTAAACTGGCATAGTAGTTTTGAGGTACAAGGCTTAATCATTTCCTTTTCCTACTGGCCATTTTCCAGTTAAATTTATTCCTAATCTGTTCCCAAATGACTCTTATCCAAAATCTGAATAATGCAAGGAACTGAATAACCCGGGGAGGAAATTTTTAGCAGAAAATTGGTCAGGAAAAGCTGCACGTCTCCAACTAATCAAAATAAAACACACAGGTTTTCCCATACATGTATGTGTAGATTACTTTTTCTTCAGAAGTTTTTAGAGAAGACTAAACATGTTTTGATAAGAGATGAATTCAAAATTGGATAGAGGCAAAGTTTAATGAGAACCAGTATCTAACTTGTGAATACTCCTGAAGGGACCACCTTTTAAATATGCGGGTTTTCCAGAACATGGACTATAAATCCTTAGTTCCACTTCTCTTTTTATGTATTCAAATTAGATGGAATAAGGATTTTGTAAGTACAGTATATTTATATATATATATAAAGAGCAAAGATAACTTACTGATTTTGAAGTGGTAACATCAGTAGAATTCTGAATCTGAGAAATTAGGCACGCAGATCACATATACAAAGTGTTGCAAACGTTCCCACCCCTCATAGTTCAAATGATTCTTCCAATTAAAAGTTCTGAATATGATCATGTGGGCATCTTCAGGTGGTGATGAGGCCTCTGTTCGTTGACCTTGACATATTTTGATAAAGATTTGCAGCTGCACAGAGAAAAGAAAGCTAAGCAAGGAATAGAAACTTAAGAGCAGGAATTTATACTCGCCCCCACTCCTCATTTACACAACACAAAAATGTAACACCTACAGCTCTCTTCCCAGACAATATCCCCCCTCCTCCCCCCGTTACTTATGGCAGCCAAAAGATTCAAGGCAGTAGAAAAGATGCAAAGCAGTAGATCTTGAAGGCTGACATTTGACCCACCTAGAAAAAAGACATTAGTCCTGCAAGAGAGAACAACATAAAAGATACTGATTAATAATCAAATACATTTCTAGGGTTTATCAGGATACTTTGTGCGAAAGTCTTTGATCAGCTTAGGGGCTCTAACATCCTTCTCATTGACCCACTCAGCTTGGGAAGATGGGAAATGTTTCCAAGCTATGAGGTATTGGAGGTGACCCCTCCATTTTCGAGAGTCCAAAATTTCTTTAACTTCAAAATGCTGTTCACCTTCAATCAGCAATGGTATAGGAGGATCAGTCTGGGTTGGTCTCAGACCAGAAGTGTGTTCAGGTTTCAACAAACTAACATGGAAAACCGGATGGATTTGTCGAAGAGTTTTTGGTAGTGTCAATTGGACTGTCACAGGATTTATAATCCATTCAATCGTGAAAGGACCTACATATTTAGGACCAAGTTTCTTCGACTTTTGAGTGGTTTGTAAGTATTTGGTGGACAGGAAAACTTTGTAACCCACTTGATAGGACTTCTGTGGAATTCTCTTTTTATCTGCAAACTTCTTATGAGATTGATGTGCGTCATCTAATGCTTTACGGGCAACTGGCCAGTTAAGTTGGAGTTGAGATATCCATTCGTCTAGTGACTGGATGGTAGATCTTTCACGAGGAAACTCAGGTATGGGTACAAAGTCTTGTCCCGACACCACTTTAAAGGGGGTGAACCCAGTGCTACTATGCACAGAATTGTTGTATGCCACCTTGGCAAATGGCAATAAGTCAGGTATTGAGGTATCTGAGGTATTGTTCTAGCACTGCGTTAGTTCTCTCACAGACCCCATTGGTTTGGGGATGGTGGGCAGAGCTTAAGCCCTGGGAGGAGCCTATTGACTTCAGGAACTCCCTCCAAAAGTTCGAGGTGAATTGAACCCCTCGGTCAGAAATTATACGTTCAGGAACACCATGCAATCTATAAATATGTAGCATAAACAGTTTAGCCAATGACTTTGCAGAGGGAATCTTAGAGAAAGGTATGAAATGCGCTTGTTTGGAAAACAAATCAGTTACTACCCAAATAACCGTGTTTCCGGTGCTCTCGGGTAACTCTACTATAAAGTCCATAGAGATTTCCTTCCATGGAGCCGTTGGCCTAGCCGCATTTTGTAACAGCCCTGCTGGCTTACCAGGTGGCCTTTTTGCTGAGGCGCAAACTGAGCAGCTAGCCACATAAGTTTCAATGTCCTTCTTCAACTTAGGCCACCGCTTAACAAGGTATAAGGTCTTCACGAATCCAAAATGACCAGCCACTTTAGAGTCATAGGCTTGTTGCAATATTTGGCTTCTCAATGTCTCTGGTACATACAACTTTGCTCCCATACAGGCCAAACCATCTCTAATTGTACAGTTATTCGAATGAGCCAGGAACCATTCATCCAATTTTAGGGCCTCCTTTAATTGCGCTGTCAAATCACTCGATAAATCCACTTCTTGTTTCTTCTTTTGCACTCTAGTGACCACTGGGGCGGCTAGCTGTTTGGTTGAAACAATCGGCCGTATCACTTCCTGAAGAACACTGTTATATTGAGGCAGTCTAGATAAAGCATCCGCCATAAAATTCCTCCCCCCTGGGATGTACTTCAGTGAAAAGTTGAACCGCTTAAAATACTGGGCCCACCAAACTTGTTTAGGAGATAGTTTTCGAGGCATTTTTAAGGCCTCCAAATTCTTATGGTCAGTCCATACCTCAAACAGGTGTTTTGCTCCTTCCAAGAAATGTCTCCATGTCAATAGAGCCCAGCGAACTGCAAAAGCTTCCTTTTCCCAGACAGCCCACCACCTTTCAGTTTCAGTTAGTTTACAGGAGGTGTAGGCGCAGGGTTGTAGAGTTCCCTTCTCATTGATTTGAAGTAAGACCGTTCCAACAGCCACATCATTTGCATCGGCTTGGATCACGAAAGGGGTATCCATGTCCAGGTGCTTTAGCACTGGTTCTGCAACGAACAGTCGCTTCAGCTTTTCAAAGGCGGCTTGGCATTCCATGGACCACTCCAGTGGCTTGCTAGGCTTTGGTTTCACCTCACCCTTAGTTTTTAAGAGATTGGTGATAGGCATTGCTATCTTAGCAAAAGACGGGATGAATTGTCGGCAAAAGTTGGCAAATCCCAAGAAGCTTTGAAGTTGTTTTCGGGTGCGCGGTGGGGCCCACTCCAACACAGCCCGCATCTTCCCGGGATCCATTTCAATGCTCTCGTGTGAAATGCGATACCCCAAGTAATCGATTTTCTCTTGATGGAACTCACATTTGGACAGTTTAGCATACAATTTAGTGGCTTGCAGTTTCTGTAGCACTGAACGCACCAGTCTCACATATTCATCCCAAGTTTCTGTGTAAATAAGGATGTCATCAAGGTAAACCAAAACCCCCTTGTATAAATATTCATGTAGCACCTGATTGATCATCTGCATGAATACCTCTGGAGCCCCTTGTAGGCCAAATGGGAGAACATTGAACTGGGAACAACCCATTGGGCAGTTAAAAGCGGTTTTCCACTCATCTCCTTTAATTCAGATTCGGTAATACGCTTCTCTCAAGTCCAATTTCATGAAAATTTTCCCTTTAGCCAGGTGAGCTAGCATGTCCTTCATCAGAGGGAGGGGGTACACGTTTTCCACGGAAATTGCATTCAGGTTTCTATAGTCCACTACCAAACGCTTGGAGCCATCTTTCTTTTTGTGGAACAGCACTGGGGCCACTACCCGAGGTCTAGCAGGTTAGATGAAACCACGTTTCAAGTTTTTATCGATAAACGATCTCAACTCTTCCAGTTCCCGTGGTGTCATCAAATATAGCTTCCATTTCGGGAGCGTCACCCCAGGCAATATTTCAATACTACAATCTGTTGACCGATGAGGGGGAAGCTCATCTGAAGCCTTTTCACTGAACACTTCCTTTAAGTCCCAATATTCTTTCAGAATTTTTTCCTCCCCCTCCAAGTCCTCAGTACCTGTGGAGGCTAGCTCAACCGGATTCTGAAAGTCCTGCTGGGATCGCCCCTCCCTTTCTGGTCGCTGATTTGTGCGTATGCGCAATGACCCCTTCCTCCAGTTCACATGGGGGATCCACTTCCGAAGCCATGGCAATCCCAATATTAATGGTTGCTCCATCCCAGGAGCCACAATAAAACACAGAGTCTCTTTATGCTCTCCCATGGTCATTTCCAGGGGTTCTGTTATAAAATGTGCAGGGCAACCTCCCGCCACTGATCTATCCAATTGGCAAAAGGCTATGGGTGTTTCTAAAGTTCTCAGTCTGATGCCCATTTCCTCAACTACTTTCATGTTGATTACACATCTCGTGCACCCAGAGTCTAGCAAGGCTAGCACCTCCCCTTCGGTCCCTGAAGTGGGTACCCTCAATCTTACTGGAATGGTCATGGGGCCATTGTTTGGACTTACCAGGAAGTCATCTTCTGAGTCAGATTCACTCTCTTTGGGGGAGGTCGGAGGTCCCAGCTCCTCTCTCCCCGGAGGAGCGACCTCTACAACCTCCCGCATCTTTAGCGCGGTTTCGAGAGGTTTGGCTGGGGGGGGTTCAGGTTTCCTCCCTCCCCTCTGTGCCCCCTTTGGATCCAGCTTGACACTGCAGTCCGCAATCCGGTGGCCCTCCTTCCCACATCGAAAACAGGCAGTGGATTTGGGTCTTGCCATCACTTCTCCCTTCGGAGGCTTTGGGGCCTCTTGGAAGCATGGGGGGGATGGCTTGCTCCATCCAGAGCCCCCCCTGTGTCTGCTTCAGGTCAAATCTATTTCCACTTCTTCTGCCAGCAAGTACCACAGCTACAAATCATTGGGGTCCCTTCTGGAAATACACATCTGGTATATGTCTCCATTTAGACCATCTCTGTAGGCTCTATCAGGGCTCCCTGGGACCAGCCTCGGATATGGCACGCCAGCTGTCTAAACTCTTGGGTGTAGTCGGCCACTGACCTCCTGCCTTGATTTATGGTTTTCATTCTGATCCTGGCCTTTCACTCCGCCAGTGGGTCCTCAAATCTTGCTTGCAGCGCGGTCATGGATACATTATAGTTCAGCAGTTGGGGGGAGTTATACAAAGTCACCATCCACTCTGCAGCTATTCCCTCCAGGGCCCTGGTAACACATCTCACTTTGCCTGCTTCGGAGGTGAACTCTTCCCCATATTCTTCCATATAGCTCCAAACTTGTGCTAGGAAGAAACCCAAGTCTTTGGGATTTCCTCTAAATTTCACTTCTAACAGAGGCAGCTTGAGAGCTCTGCATCTTCTAGGGATCACACTTCCCGCTGGGGCCCCTGGGGCAGCAGCTGGTTGCTGCGCTGGCACAGGCTGAACTATGGGGGTAGGGGCAGCTTGGCTGCCTCTGGCTGAACTTGCTCCCCCTTCCCCTTCATATCTTGGAGCGATGTGGGGCTGTCCAAAAGCTTCATTAAGGAGATGCCTGGCTTGATCCAGTAACAATTCTCTCTTTTCCTTCTCTTGCCATGGCTCCTCTCTCCCACGCCATCGGGTAGTGGTGACTCCAGGAGGGCGGGCTCTTCGGGATCCTTCCAGCCAACTCCCAACGACCATCTGGGCTTCTCAGCTGGAATCTCTTCCAGGGTAAGGTCCGCTAGCAATTCAGCTGGTGGCACCTCCAGTATCAGCCAAGATTGCCCCCCCCGCACAGCTCCCAAATCCTCCTGGTCACTAGCTGGAGATGACATGACGATCAACCCCCCTCAGAAGAAACTGGATATTTTCTCCGGGTGGGCTGGTGATGAGATTCAGAATAATGTCAGTTGATGCTCCATTCAAAATTCAAGAAAGGAAACTTAGACTCTTTAGATTAGAGCAAAGATAACTTTTACTGAATTTGAAGTGGTAACATCAGTAGAATTCTGAATCTGAGAAATTAGGCATGCAGATCACATATACAAAGTGTTGGAAATGTTCCCACCCCTTATAGTTCAAATGATTCTTCCAATTAAAAGTTCTGAATATGATCATGTGGGCATCTTCAGGTGGTGATGAGGCCTCTGTTCGTTGACCTTGACATATTTTGATAAAGATTTGCAGCTGCACAGAGAAAAGAAAGCTAAGCAAGGAATAGAAACTTAAGAGCAGGAATTTATACTCCCCCCCACTCCTCATTTACACAACACAAAAATGTAACACCTCCAGCTCTCTTCCCAGACAATATCCCCCCTCCTTCCCCCATTAGTTATGGCAGCCGAAAGATGCAAGGCAGTAGAAAAGATGCAAAGCAGTAGATCTTGAAGGCTGACAATATATATGTGCGTATGTGTGTGTGTGTGTGTGTGTGTGTGTGTGTGTGTTCTTAAGTTTTCATAGGTACTTACATGTATGGTATTCAGCTTTGTTCAGGTATTTTCCCATGTCATTATAGTTGTGCTTTTAAAGTTGTAGCAACGTTTCAGCAGAATCTCATCTGCCATCATCAGGCTTCTGCATTGTGTTCATCTGTAAGTCAGACTTTTACAGTTGTTTCAGTTTTAAATTTGGGGCTAGCCTACTGCTATGCCAGAATGGTTTTTTCTTCATCCTGATTGGTTGGGAGTCTTGGTCTGTGTTTATTGGTCTTGGACTTTGCTGTGTTCTGCTTGATTGGTGTTTCTAATATCTTCTGTCTGTTTTGTGGCTTTTTTTGTCTTGGTTGGCTGGCAACATTGTGTTCCTGTATTGGAGGCTTTTAGTGCAGCTTGGCTCCGAGTAAATGGACAGCTATCATTTATTAGGAAGCTAGGTTACATCTGGGTGCCTGGTTGGGGTGTGTTTGAGCTGGAGGTATCAGGGGGGATCTGTTTGTGCCCAGGTGTTTGCCTGGCTTGTGGTGTGGAGATTTTTTTTTGTGAGCGCAGGCTTCCAAATAATTGACAGTCTTGTGGAATCATCTCTTCTATTCATGCTTTCAGGTCTTTTTTCAATCTCTGTGGCTTCTCTGATAATTCTGTGGCTGGGGTTTTCTATGGTGGCTAGGGTTTTGGTGCCATTGAAGTTGATGCTATGACCTGTGGCTTTCACGTGTTGGACTAGTGAGGAAGTGTGTTCCAGCTTTTTGACTGCATTTTGTGTTCATCTAGGCAGGTACTTATTCTTCTATTGGTCTGTCCAATGTATGTGGCTGGGCATGATGCACAGGGGACTTCATATATGCCTTGGTTTTCCAGGTCAATTTTATCTTTGGGGTTTCTAAGGATGGCTGCTATTTTTCTGTCTTTTTTGAAGGCAGTCTTGATGTGATGCCTGTGTAGTATCTTACTGATTTTGTCTGTAGTACCCCTTATGTAGGGCAGGACAGCTGTTCCATAGGTCTGTTCATCTTCTAGGTCTCCATTATGTCTCAGTGTGTTTTTGTGGATCAAGCCGGTGATTTTGCTTTTGTGGAAGCCTTTGGATGTCAGTACTTTAGTCAGGGTGCATAGTTCAGTCTTTATGTGTGTCTTGTCTGCCAGGCATTTGGTTCTGGCAATTAGTGTTTTGGCCACGGAGTTTATCTGTGCTGGATGGTGGTGGGATTGGGCATTAAGGTAGCGGTTGGTATGTGTTTTCTTCTGGTATATGGTGTGTCCTAGTGTGCTATCTGTTTTTTTGTAGATTAGTACATCTAGGAATGGTAGTTGTTTGTTTGTTTCCGTTTCCATAGTGAACTTGATTTTGGGTGTGTGCTGTTTAGGTGTGTTAGGAAATTGTTTAGTTTTTCTTTTCCATGGGGCCAAATCACAAATGCGTCATCGATGTATCTTAACCATAGTTTGGGTTTGTGGGTGGCATTAGCCAGGGCTTTGGATTCGAATTCTTCCATGAACAGGTTTGCAATGACGGGTGACAGTGGTGATCCCATAGGGGGTCCTTCAATTTGCTTGTATCTTTGTCCTTTGTATATGAAATATGTGTTTGTTAAGCAGTGTTCTGCTAGTTCTATGAGGTGTTTAGCTGGTTGGTATTTATTTTTGATGATTTCAAGAGTTTCTTTTATCAGGACTTGAGTGAATAGTGAAACCACATCGAAACTTACAAGCAGATCTTCTTGTTCCACGTGTAGATCTTTGATCATTTCCAAGTGGTATGAGTGTTATACATGTGAAGCTGCTGTTTCAGCATGGGGCTGTAGCTGTTTTGCTAAGTGTTAGCTAGGTTTTGTAATGGTGCTCCTCTGGAGCTGACTATGGGTCTGAGAGGTATGCCTTCTTTGGGTATTTTTGGGAGGCCATATAGTTTGGGGCATCTGGAAGATTTTTCTCTTGGGATGATCGTCTGTTGGATCTCTTTGCTCATGTGGCTGGTTATAATTTTCTTCTTGGTTATTTTTTCCAGATATGTGGTTGGGTCCGTGTTTATGGGTTTGTATGTGGAGTCTTGGAGTAGGTCTGTCAATTTTGTTTCGTAGTCTTTTCTATCCATTACTACTGTGGCATTCCCTTTGTCTGCTGGAAGTATGATTATGCTGCTATCCTTTTTTAGGGCTTGCACTGTATATGTATATGTGTGTGTGTGTGTGTGTGTGTGTATGGTATTCAGCTTTGTTCGAACAATACAATACAAATACAATACAAACATAACAATACTTACATACATGTAAGTACCCGCGAAAACTTAAGAAAACAAATATGTGTGTGTGTGTGTGTGTGTGTGTTTGGTTATTTGGGTTTTCTCCTGCATAAAATTGGAGGTATCTTGGTGACGTTTCAACAAAATCTCAGCTTACTCCGAGAAGCACAAAGCCAAAGACACAAGCCTGAAAATGATGAATGAGATTTCGTTGAAACGTCTCCAAGATACTTCCAATTTTACGTGGAGAAAACCGAATAACCAAAGAGATATATATATATATATATATATATATATATATATATATATATATATATATATATATATATATATATATATAATACACACACACACACACACACACACACACGCATACATACTTCCCCCCTTTTTTATCAGAATGTAAGATTTAATAGCAAAGAAAATATTTGCACGATGTCAAATTAGTCAAAATACTTTCAGTTCAGCATGGATAAAGTCAAAGAATAAAATAAATTCTTAGCTGAAATGGGTATGTTTTATCCTTTCCTTTTTTATTTTATAAACTGCACTCTAGGAGATAAAATTAAAACTAGACTAAATTAACATTTCTAAAAACCAGGAGCAAATGTTAACACCACACACAATCCAACCATAATATTTCTTTACTATTATAATGTTAGGATTATTTTCTTTATTTCTCAGAGTGTCAGCACTAGAAATTAATAACATTTCCACAGGGGCTCATTTTTCTTCATATTATATTATTCAGTACAGTCAGTCAGAAGGAAGAAAAACATTTCTCAGTGTGATTGGGCTGTTACTATATCAGCTGGAACTACGCAAAAAAAGGTCGAGAAAGAAGAAGGAGAAAGAGAAGAAAAAGAAAGTCACATACTGTCCCCAAAGCAATGCAATATTCATATCAAATATTTACCATACATTTACACATTTTGAAAATATCTGTCTTTAAAATACATTCATGATAAGAACATGCTGCTTGGGAGAGTCATAAGGAACTGTTTCCTTCCCAATAAAAAAATCATATTAAAAACAATGCGCCATGTCCAAATTAGTTGTAATAAATATATTTGCACCTTATCCTACTTATTGCTTTTTAAAAAAATCTATAAGCACAATATATTTCCAATCTGAAAATCCAAAGTTTGACAGACAAATTCCCCTTAAGCTAAAAAGAAAAAAAAATAAAATGCACAGGGAATAATTAGAACGAGTTATCCAAAATAGCTACGAGTTATTGGAGGAAAAGATTTCTAAAACACCCAGGTGGAAAAGGAAAGCACCATATAATAAAGAATCCCTGGTCTGCCTGTGCATATCCCGCTGACATGTCGCTTGCTTTCAGAAACGTAAATGATTTAAAGGGAAGGGATAAGCAAAAATGTACATCAGGTTTGCCACAGTTTTACAACCTGCTTTAATCACATGGGGCTTTCTCCAAAGTATTTGGGAGGATGGTTGTTACAGATGAGATTTCAGTAGGACGATTAGGGATGCCGAACATATGTGGTGAGTAAAGAGAAAGAGAGGGAGGGGAAAAATGTAGTGATGGTTAAAGCATAGTTTAATGACTCCAATCTCCATCACTTTTTCGAATGTATTGTATGTGCATGTCCATAGTACAGCATAATGTGTCATAATTTGGCCTCCAATTCTGACAGCAGCGCCTGACTTGGGCATTAAATCATTGCCCCAAGGAATTCACATTCTGGCAATTCCTGATGGGTAGGGCTGTCATCTCCTCCCACACATTACCTATCACTTTTGACATGATTGAATCAAAATTAGTCACTACATTTAGATGTAAATTAGAGACATCCAAGAATAATAATGAGCGCAAAAATATAGCTCTGTGAAATTGACACAGCAACAGCTCACTACAGTCTTCCACTGTGTCTTAGAAATTATTTAAGCCATGATAATGAAAGTATTGTATCAAAAAAAAATGAGGAAAACTTTTTGGGGGTGAGGGTTGTATTTAATCTTCAACTCAAATGACACTTTTTAATATTAACTTTTCTTGCAATTACTAAACATTAAGAAAATAGTGTGTATGTGTGGAAGGGAAGAAGCAAAAAAAGCCTACCTATGAATTGCACAGGAGTAAGGCTTAGTGCCTGGCAGATGTTTCCCATTTAAATTTTACTTTTAAAAATTCTGTAAAACCATTATTACAAGATCCCTGGATGACAGCAATTATCATTTTCACTTTGCAGATTGAGGATAGCTGAGTGCATGCTAGTAAAAAAGGAAATCTCAAAGTGATGAATCTGACCTGCAGTGAGCTCACATGTGACCATTCAAGATTTCATTAACTAGCTGAAGCAACTTCCTTTTGTTTTCCATTTTATACAAACTTTTCCCTTATAGAGCAGTTATGATGCTTTGAGTTGACCTTGGCTGAATGTCTCAAGATCTTCCATTAGATTGCTAAGGCTATGATATCCCCTTCCTTCAGCTGCACTTTCTATGCTTTTAGAAAAATGAAAATAGTGGGTCTCAGAGTCTGGTAACAGATTGGGGAGGATCCAGTTGATAGCAGTGACTGGTGAGCTTTGAGTAACCCAATGCCTGAATCAGCTGCTTCCTTGGTTTCTTAATATTCTTTCATCCAAGTTGATCCTAGACTCAAGTCTAATTAAACCTTTTGGTTCCAGCAAATGACTGACTGACTGACTGCTATATCTAGGCAGTTCCCCTCATTCTTTCATGTATAAAAGACTGCCCAACTTCATATCTCATTAAGATCCATTTCTCCAAGATTTCCTGGAAAGCAATGAATATTTTACAGAAAAAAATTGTGACTCGTCTCTAGGGTTCTATGAGGACACTGTATAGACCCACTAAGATAAGAGAAACAGCTGCTTTATTTCAAAGTCTCCAGGTGTTTAATAGCTACAAGCACCAATTCCTGGACAGGGTACTGACAAATCTATGTATGAAATAAATCCCCATTCATCTTGCCTACTACTTCCTTATTATGCACTCTTGAATCTGAACTTCTCCCTTCATCTTTCCGCTCAGTCCAGAAATAACTATTTTTGACATGCAAAGAAGGAAATAGACTAGTGTGGGAGATGTCTTCCTAACACTTAAGAGAAACAGATGTGGTGAGCCTGCTCCTTTAGCATAGATTTCATGACATGTAGAAACCAGCACTTGAGGTTTTCAATCGCGTGCAACTGAAACTATTAATTAGCTACAATTCAAAATGTTAAAGAAACAGCAGTAAATTACTAGTTTAAGGCTGTGTTTCATATATTATGCTATGTCTACATGTGACTTGTTTGGCTTTTGGATAGTATAATGTACAAATTCAGAAACTGATTTGTAAAGCTTGGATTGTGGGATTAATATGTTTTGTGAACCTATCCAATTGTGGTTATTCAGAAAAAATTTTATTTGTGATTTAAAATCAAAACTTAAATCTAGTTATGTCCCATAGACTTCCTAAAAAGGGATATATGCAAGTATACACCACGGGGAAGAAAATACCTGTTTCAATTTACCATATTGAGTATTGAGAATTAACAATGGATAAGCCAACATGCATCTAATAGAAACTTGAATTGTGCCTCATATCTTGCAGTATCCTTGTACAATTGACATGAATTATATAATTTTATTTTTATTTTATTTATTTTGATTTGTCAATCACTTACAAGATAATAGGTATAAGTATATACATAGTTATAAATACATGAAATGGGTACATATAAGAAAAATAAAAGAAACAACAGGACAGGGATGGTAGGCACACTGGTGCGCTTATGCACGCCCCCTACAGACCTCTTAGGAAAGGGGTGAGGTCAACCGTAGACAGTCTAAGGTTAAAGTTTTTGGGGTTTGGGGAAGAAACCAGAGTCAGGTAGAGGATTCCAGACATTGACCACTCTGTTGCTGAAGTCATATTTCCTGCAATCAAGTTTGGTGCGGTTAACCTTGAGTTTGTATCTATTGTGTGCTCTTGTATTATTATGGTTGAAGCTGAAGTATTCATTGATAGGTAAGTCATTGCAATGATTGTCAATGATTCTTGATATTATGACACAAATGAATTTGCCTCATTTGCACAAGATGTGCATGACATCACTTATCTTCCTTGTACATTCCCAACAGACACTAATACATAAGACCCTATTTTTTATAGCATTTCAAATTTCTATGTTCCTGGCATCAATTCTATTGATGTTTCACATCCCTCCTGTTTTGCTAGGTTTACACAATTAATCAAGATTATTATAAAAATGTGTTTTTTCTTATTTAACAAATAGTTTTTTGTTAGTAGATTGTATATACATATACCACATAACATTAAAAAGGAAAAGAAAAATGCAAGAATAGTAAGACAAGTGTGAAAGAAAGAAAAAAGATAGAAACAAGTAGAAAATGGGAGGTTGGAGGGAGGGAGGGAGGGAGGGAGGGAGGGAGGGACTCTCAGCAGCTATACATACAATTATAATCAAACCATTCTCCAATTTCATCATAATTATATTATTTCTATAATCTAGTCTTTCATTTTCTTTTTCACCCAGAAATATATAAAGGATTTCCTGTCATTGATGAATGACATTTCTTTCATTCAAGAAGTCAATTTGTCCATCTAGTAAGTTCTGTCAATTTCACCAAACATTCCTCCATGGTAGGTAATGCTGAATTTTTCCATCTTTGTTCATATTAGAATCTCATCACAATAATCATATTGAAATGATCTTCTACAACTTTTCTTCAACTTGTTTATCCACAAATTCCAAAAGGAAAAGTTCTGGCTTCAATTAAATCTGGTTTCAGAAGGAAACTGTTCTGTAATCTTCAACTCTTAGAGTGCAAAAACATATAGACTACACAACTCGATCAGGGCAAAGCAATTGACACAATTTACATAGACTTCTGTAAAGCCTTTGATTCAGTGGTACACGACAAACTACTCCTAAAACTAAGGTCTTATGGTATCTCTGGATACATGCATAACTGGATACAAGCATTCCTATCAAACAGGCAACAAATTGTCAAAATTGGGAGCGTCCTATCAAACCCTGTACCTGTTAATAGTGGTGTCCCCCAAGGCAGTGTTCTAGTGTTCTCTTCATACTCTACATAAATGACCTCTGTGATCATATTAAAAGCAACTGCGTTCTTTTCGCTGATGATGTAAAGGTATTCAACACCATTGACAATGCTGCTACTCTTCAAAAAGACCTCGACTATGTGTCAGAATGGTCAAACAAATGGCAACTTCAAATCTCAACAAATAAACGCTCTATCTTACATATTGGCAAAAAAAAATCAAAAAATAAAATACAAGTCGAATAGTCAAAACCTTGTTGATGACAAAAACTCTGTCAAGATCTTGGAGTACTCATCTCAAATGATCTAAGTGCTAGAGCCCACTGTAACTACATAGCCAAAAAGGCATTAAGAGTTGTTAACCTAATCCTGCATAGTTTTTTCTCCAGTAATATCACTCTACTAACTAGAGCATATAAAACATTTGCTAGACCAATACTTGAATACAGCTCATCAGTCTGGAACCCGGATTACATATGTGATATTATTACAATTGAGAAAGTCCAGAAATACTTTACAAGAGTCCTCCACTCCTCTACTTGTAGCAGAATACCTTATGCCACCAGACTTGAAATTTTAGACCTAGACAACCTAGAACTACACCGCGTTCGGTTCAATCTAAGTATAGTACATAAAATTATATATTGCAATGTCCTACCTATCAGTGAATACTACAGCTTCAACCAAAACAATACAAGAGCACAAAATAGATACAAACTAAAGATAAACTGCACCAAACTTGATTGCAGGAAATATGACTTCAGCAACAGAGTAGTCAATGTCTGGAATATTCTACCTGACTCTCTGGTTTCTTCCCCAAACCCCCAAATCTTCAACATTAAACTGTCTACTATTGACCTCACCTCTTTCCTAAGAGGTCTGTAGGGAGCGTGCATAAGTGCACCAAAAGGTGCCTACCCTCCCTGTCCTATTGTTTCTTTTTTTTTTTCTTTTCGTATCCATTTCATGTATTTATAACCATGTTTATACTTATACCTGTTATCTAATAATTGTTTGACAAATAAATAAATAAATTTGCTACAGTCTGTTCAGCAGTGAGATCCAGCTAGAGATGAGACACTGGAGAGAGAGAGAAAGGTGAACAACATTTTTACAGAACTATAGATATGTTGAGGCCTTTGACACGGAAGGTGAGGCAAGGTAGGGTGTGACAAGAGGTGGGAGGGGAGGGGTGAGGTGGAGCCGGGCATGACTGGGGGGGTCATGTGACTGGGGGGGAGTGAGTGACATCGAGCTGGCCATGCCTACCCAGGTTTTGTGGTTCCCAGTGCTTTCTTTTCTGTGGGAAACAGTCCAAATGGCTCTTTGAGGTTTTAAGTTTGCCGACCCCTGGTGTATTATAACCAAACAAATATGGTTATAATCTTTCTTTGCTGTATTAATTATATATACCTCACTGGTGCCCTATTCATTTTAATACTGCTACCCTTCCTGTCAATGAAAGAAAGTATACACATAATAAAAAATAAAGGAAATACAGAAGGTTTATATACAGGTTTAAAATATATAAAATATATTATATATTTATATTATTATTATAGTTCATCACATAATCAGCCAGATGTTCAGAATGAGTTTGACATTTTGTATACCTATTGAGGATCTGGGATTGGCAGATCTGGATGTTTGATGGTGTTACAGATACTGTGACAGGATGGAAGCTGTTCCAGGTAAAGCTGCCTTTGCAATCGACTAATGATGAATTTATCAATGCTGATCATGTCCAAGTGGTGCTCCAATTATTTTGGGATTGCACCCAAGGTCCCTATTACTATTGGTACTACCTTTGCTTGCTTTTGCCACAGTCATTCTATTTCTATTTGTAGGTCTTTGTATTTTGTTCTCTTCTCCAGTTCTTTTTCTTCTATTCTGCTGTCTCTAGGTGCTGCCACATTTAATATTTATTATTGTTATTGCTGTTATTATTTAATCTTCAATTTGATTCACAGTCTAGGACTGGTAAAACGTAACAGTTCAAATCCTAATCAAGGACCTAAGAGCTGTTAAGATTCGTTTGTCTTCCAGTTGCCTGTCAATTCCATGCCCTGGTTGCCTAACAAAGGGAGCTGTGCCCTGTAGCATATTTTTTGCTGAACACTGAGGAGCCATAGTATTCAATGCAAGCCTTGTTGAGCTGTGCAATACTTGATCCAGCATAGAATTCATTTGATTTGTTTTCACCATAGTTAAATGGATTTGGATCAAGGCTCTTTTGCTTTTTTATGTAGTCATTTAAGCCGTGTTTTTCCTCTTCCACGGTTTGTTTCACCAGTAAGAGTCCTCTACCACCCTGAGATCTGGGCAAGTACAATAGATCAATATTATTTTTTAGGTGCAGAGCATGATGCATTGTCATTGGTTTTTTTGTCTTTCAATCCAAGTTATCAAGTTCTATCCGAGACCAATTATTCTGGCTGAATATCATATTACACTGCCCATGTGTTAATTTTCTTTATTATGTTTCCTCCACTCAGTTTTGATCTCAAGATTTTCTGGAGTCGCTTTTTGTATTTTCCTTGACTTGGTTGTGCAACAGGTCAGAAGCTTTCAAAACTCCTAAGTACCCTTCTTCTGGTATTACTGTTGTTATTAGCTCTCCATTATCAAGTTTGAATCCATCATCTTCAACCATTTTTCCTACCGTAACAACAATTGTGGCACATTTGTCAATCCCAAATTGCATTTCAATGTCTCTCGAAACTCCACAGTGCTTTTCAGCAGGGAGCTCAATTCACTTTTTTTTCCCAAACAGTTTTAAATCATCCATGTAGGGCAAATGGGAAATTTTCAACCCCCTTTTAGCCAATTTATAGCCACAGTTTGTTTTGTTCAGAATGCTTGTTAGTGGCACCATCAAAAATACAAAGAACAGGGGTAACAATCAGTCACCTTGGAAGATTCCTCATATGATTTCAATTTCAAGTTCTTCTCCACAGGCCATCAGCTTAGTTTGTCATAGCTTCATGGAAGTCTTTAGGACTTTCTGGATGTTGCTACTAATTCCAAAAATGTCTCAATCATTTCTCAATCCACCTGTGTGGAACAGAATCAAATGCTTTCTTATAATCAATCCAGGCCACAGACAAATTTGTTCATCTTTTCTTTGACTTCTTCAAAACCAGTTTATCAATCATCAGTGGGTCTTTGGTTCCTCTTGAATTTTTATAGCACCCTTTCTGTTCAACAGGTAGCAATCCTTGTTTTCTATATATCCATAAATTTAGTTTGCAATAATGCCTGTAAGTAATTTGTATGTTGTTGGAAGGCAAGTAATTGGCCTTTAATTTTCAGGTTTTTTGCCTTTTCTATGTACTTCTGAATCAAAAAGTTCTTTCAGTTGTCAGCCATTTTTCATTTTCTGGTGTTTCCAGAACCTGATTCATCTGGTTTGCTAATCTTGCACGCAAACTTGTTAGTGATTTCAACCAGAATCCATGCAGCTCATCTAAACCAGGGGCACTCCAGTTCTTCACCTTCTTTGCTCGTTTTTGCACCATTTCTTTTGTTATGGAAACATGTTTCATTCTGGTCACTTTTACAGTGCTTTCAATCTGCTTGGTCCCCTTTGCATTCCCATTGTGCTTCTTGCTGTTTTGTCACAAGTTCTTCCAAAAGTTCAGGGTATTTTCTTTATTAGGTTTTTCACTTGTGGTACCACTATGTCCACTTTCAAGGATGTTATAGAAATGATCCTGGTTCGCTTGAACTTGTGAATTTTGCTGAAACTGCATTATTCGGTTATCATATAACTTTATTTTCTCTGCAATAGCTACAACTTTTTGTTTCAGCTCTTCAACCACAACTGTAATTTCTTTGTTTTCCAGGTCATAATTTTGTGCCAGGCTAATTCTGATTTTTTTATTCTTCAAATTTCCTTGCCTCAAATTCTTCAAATTACTTAAATCCAATCTAATTTTATTTTTAACTGTAGATGGATTTTCCACTTTGGTTTTCCCTTCTTAATTGCTTTATTCTTTCCAATTTTCAAGCTTAATTCTTTTTTTTAATAAGTTTTTTATTTTCAATATAAACACACATATTTTATGAACATTGCATTAACTGGGCCAAGTCCATAAATCATTTGATAATTTTTTGCTAAAAAAGAGAAGGAAATCATCTGGAGGAATTATCAGTGTTATATGGCTTGTTGAAAACTACAAGGCCAAAGGATTGTTAATTTTATCACATGCTTACTGTTCATCCAACAAAGTCATTAAATGATGCCCAAGTAGGTAGTCAGAGAATTAAACATTTTCACTAGAAAACTTAGCAAGTCAAAGAATTTCAGAAGAAATTATAAAATGATTCTTGCAAAAGCTTTCTCTCATCAATTACTGTGTGTTGGCTTTATCATGAGTTTGGGTGGGAAAGCTCCTTCAGACTATATTTAGAGGATTACAAGTGAAGAACCAATTGTTAACATCTCTTATTGTTAAGAGAACACATTAATATGGGGTTAATAAACATAGAGATAGAAAAACACATAGTAAGTTCCTCGTCAGTTTTAAAAAGCACTATGATCCTGGAAATATTTATGTATAACTGGACAACCTATGACTCATTAGGTCATTCTTTCAGAAATATTTCCTTACCTAAATAGAGAAACAGAATGACCACAGGCAAATTGTTATTGTTTTGTTTTAAAATTAAACAAAAAAACACACAATTTTATTAAAAAGGAAAAATGCCTATGAAGACAACCATAGATTACTTTCATTTAACAAAGGTCAGTTTTGATGAAAAATTTTGTGGTTGATCTGCCATTCTTTTAGAATATCCTAAAGTTTTCATTTCTTTTTCCTTGGCTTAAAGCAACATACAGTTGACCATGCTGGAATACTGGTTTCACCATAATCACATTTGTTGTTGTTCTGTACTTTACTCACTCCTTCTATATTGAGGTTTTGTTGTTGAGGTCATGTTGAGGCACTCTTGCAGTAATTGAAAGCTTTATTTTGTTCTGAATTATAGGAGTAAGAGACTAAAAAGAAACTTTTTAATATTAAATTGAATACATTTTAAAATGTTCTCAGAGCATCTGAACGTACATTGTTAAAGCTAAGGAGGCATACATCTATGTGTCTATCAGAAATCCTGAAAAGTTATCATGAAGAAATGAAACTTGCTTGAAGAAATGAAATTGGACATAACTTTGTAAATTAATATTTTAAGCCAAAAAGAATCATTTTGCTATTACTTTTGGTCAATACTATTGATCGTGTTCTGCTTGAAGTATTTAAAATATATTTTACTAAAGTTAAGAAAAACTGTGCAGCAACTTTTTTTTTTATCCAATAGTTGGTGGTTTGTATCAATGACATTGAAGGAGGGCAAGTTGAATATCTGCCTCTAGTTCTACAGGGGCAGAAAGGCAGAATGTAAGTTTATGATCAGTCTGGCAAATCGAAGTCTATAATCTAAATAACCACTTGCATTATTATAACTAACGATTCATTGAGTGGAGACCACCAGCAGGCTTTAGATATTGTAATCCAAGTTAAGTTGCTTTAATATAATGAACAGAAGACATAGCAAAATGAGTTGCTTTGGGCCTTCAGATCTTTATGCATCAGCTGCTTTTGGTCCCATCTCTTTGTGTTTCCATGTAAATAGATAGACTATTTTGCACTATGTTCTGGGGGCATTTACATGTAGTTTCCTCAACGAGGCAGGAGTTTCCAATTGTAGCAAATTTAAACAATGTTAATTATGTACTGGATCTGTGCACCACTCCAGCATTTTCCCAGTATTCGCATCTCACATTTAAATACATCCGTTTTGTAACCATTTCATATGAAACTTTTTAAAAAAATGAGAAATTATTAAAAGAGCAAAATAGCTAATATAAAAATGTCCTGATTTCTTGTATGTGAACAAAAAGTTTAAAACCGTTAAATGTGAATGGCTGAGATTCAGTAGGATGACTTCCTATGAGTATCATGTATAGTTTTAACTACTTAAATGTATTAACATTAGCTCTGAGTATTGCTTTTAACAAGATTGGTCACATGAGCACATCAACACCAAAGCAACCCAAAACACCCTAAATCCCTCATTTATTTTTTCTCCACTTACAATGAATCCCAGATGTCTTCAGAGAAACACGGATACAGGGCAGGGTGTTGAGATGGGCAGCTGATCCTCCAAATTGGATAAGATGGGTGGGAAGACCAGGATGAGTGCAAGCATGTTCCTCCCAGCCATGAAGGTCTGAATCAAAAATGAAGCTATTTCTCAGAAGAAACCAGGATTCATACTTTACTCAATTGGGCAATATTTAAGAAATGAAATGCAGAGCACTTCAAAATTAACAGACCCTCAAAATATAATTTTTCCTTACTGCCCACCCCACCGCACCCTGTAATACAAATAAAGGAAACAAGCCAATGATTACAGCAACAACCCTCTTATGGAGTGTTTAGCATTACTGGCCTTTCCATTTTATGCAAGGACAACATGGGAATAGATTTTAATTCATGTGCATCCCATCCCTACAGCATAATGATTCCAAGATGATAAAAGAATCAATGGATTAGACCAAATCTCAGTTTAACTAAAAGAAGCCAGTGTATCATAAATCATATTTCAGACATATCCAACACACCATGAAACATTGCCTACTCTGGAAGATTTATTTCTAAAAATTTGCGATCCATTTTCAGGCAAGCAGATTGGTGTACTATGTGAATATAAAACAACATTTCAGGTATCCCAAGAATGTTCCATACCCGAAATTCAGAGCTTTTCTTTCCTTGATTCAGTTGCATCAAAAAAGCAAATGCTGAAAGAAAGTCACATCACCTCCCACCTACTCTCACTGAGACACCAATATGCTATTAACATATACAGTAAGTAAGTTGAGCTTATATGACTATATAAAACTGCCATTTTGAGTTGGTAACCTGGCAGATCTACCCAAGAAGGTTTTCTTTTCTTTACTGATTGGCAGATACTCTGGAAAACCTGGTGAAGAGGTGTTTCTATTAAGAGTTTTATCTGGAAGTATCAGATATCAAAACGGCTGTCATTTTCATTGTAGCACATATGACTGAGCCAGAGAAGCTGATTTAAACTATATATATATAAAAAAATCTTCCAGCCAGACTGTATTAGATTGGACTATATGTAATGGAGAAAATGAACTAGACTGTACTCAGTGCTTACTGAGTGCTCCTTTGTTTTTTGGCATAGTTTTCAATTACCTCATTCATTTTTCCTCCCCACTTAAAAAGGAGTGCATTTTCCTTTATTTGATCATGATACAAATGTACTTCTTGCACTCATCCTCATTTGCTTAATGTAGAGTTTCTTATCCTGAACAGCAAAAATTGCATGTCAGGATTCCCCTCTCCTTTGTTGCATCTGTAGGAAATGTTGCTCATTTCCTACAACCATTAAACCTTTAGAACCTACAATTAATTCCCCTCATTAAAAACATGCTGCCAATTCTTTGCCTTAAAGATCAACATCATTGCACCAGAAGACTGGATTTGCAGCTGGCAACCCTTAAGATCACTGGAGTTGTGAAATTAAAAAGGGTTTAAGTGGTCATTGTTGGCCCAGCAGTGTTTGAGCTCATCATAATGCAGACTGTTGACATGCACAAAAATCTAATGCAGCACAGCAAGATTTTTGGCTCAGTTCATACTACAGAGGTCTGTCACTGTGTTAACATCCAGATGTGATATATTTGGGGGAAATGTCACCACATATCCAGTCTTCAGGCTTTTTCCAGAGGAAGCATAATGAAGCTCAAACATAGGAGCTTTTACACTGAGCCATCTAGGAAGCAATTACCCAGACGTTGCTTGGTCATTTCATACCACTTATCACACAGAAAGGCCTAAAAATACATTAATACGAGCGATCACAATGATTGACAGAATGAGGATATAGCATAGATTTCTTTACAGAAATTCTATCAATGCTGAATTAATATAAATGTCCTCTTTTAACAAGTTCTTTTTTTTAAAAAAAGTGTTTTATAGGTAAGAAACTAAATACAGCCTTACATAAAGAGTAAGCATCATACATAGAATCTTTCTGCAAAAAAAAGGGGGGGGGGATTCCTGGAATAATTAACATATTTAAGACAGCTTGACAATATTTCTGTTGATTTTGATATTTCTAGCCTTTATTTTAGTTTCTTTAATTTGATTCTTTTCCACTTGCTAGCATTAGTACTTTTTCAACGCATAGATAATTTTTAAAAAGTTGCTTTTCTTCTAATTTGCTATTGCTATTCTATCTGCCTAACATGGTGATAAGAATCCAAGCCAAATTGTTATTCTAATAAAAGGGCATGTTCTTTAATACACTGGACAATTGTAAAGTTAATATCAATTCATTTCAATGCCTTTCTACCAACAATTTTATACACTGTTAAAATAATGGCTCACTCACGCTTTCCTGAAGACTGAATCACATAATGGTAAGGACACAGAGCCAAATTTTTATAGAACAGAGTTTCATTTTTACTTAATTTTTCATTACTTTTCCACTAATGGTCCAATTTACAAATTGTCAAAAGACAATTTGCTTTTTTCATAGGATAGTAGCTCTAAAGTTCTGATATACAGAACAAAAATTTAGGTAGAAACATTCATCTTGACATGATTGTTCATAAAGAGAGCTTTAAGCATACCTAAGAGACATGGATTAATTAACACAGTCCTTCATATTTTAAAGGAATGAACACGCTCTGCTATTTGGATATTGTTGACTACTCATTTTATTCTTGGCTTCAGTTTCTGTATGTTCTGTCCAGTTTCTTGGGAGTGTAAAAAAAATGTTGCAATCTATACAAATACCCCAGGTAATTTTTCTTTAGCTTTAATATGCATACCAAAGGATAAGTTTTTAAAATGTAATTATTATATTTTGAAAAGATTTAAAAAGTAAGGGAAGGTGTTACTTATAATAACCAAAGAAATCATGAAATCTAATTTCTGAAAATGTATATCATAACTTCTTTTCTTCTTTTTTTTGATATAATGTAAAGGGATACTAATGTGAGCCAAAGCCTGACCTGTGTTTTTAAGGGTATCCTCACTGTCACATATTTTTCACAAAATAAAAACTATTTCCTCTCATTTTTAAAAATTTCATATGCAACTGGTATGATATCTACTGTTATCTGTCCAATGTAGATTTACTTCATTTTAAAATAATAAAATAAAAGTTTTATACACAGATCAGATTTAGCTGAGTTCAATCAGATGAATTAAGGGTGGGTAACATCCTAGGGATAGCGGGAATATAAAACTAAATATGCCAGGGAAAGTTCCTATAATCAGAATGCAAGAATACAAATCCAGAGAATGACTTGTAATTACCACACTGCCACCTGGTGGGCCAGTGGATGAAAACAAATTTAAAAATGGGACCTACAAATTCAGTTTTACTACCGTTGTCCCAGCTAGCCTGTTCATATGTACAAGTCTTAGCTGTCTTAACGCATGGACCCGATGGGCACTTGCCCATGGGCCCCACAATCATAGGGGCCCCATACTAATCTGTGTATGTTTACCCTTCAATGCACCTTGTGTCATATAAATGCAGCAACGTATTTATTACATTTACTGCTTTTTTATTAATACTAATATGCAAATATATGTTTAATTTTATCAACCATTTACACTTTTATTCCTGTGAGGAGTAGTCAAAGGGCCTCAGTACACTGCTTTGCCTGGGGCCCATAATGCTGTTAAGATGGCCCTGGTACAAGTAGGATTTACCTCACATTTATCAATGTTACGCTGCTGCTGAGACTTATCTTTAACTCCTACCTTTACTAGAATTAAAAAATAATAATAATTTCACATTAGGTTAGTTTTTTGGAAGGACTAGCTCTAATTTTTCTACTGAATGTTCTATACTGAGAAATTGGTAATATTGTTGGACGGAATACTAAAATTCCTGGGTTCTTGTAAGTGGTATATGTGAATGTCCTTGGGGAGCAAGAATTGCAACCTGAACAACTGGCATGTAAAAATATATCTGTCCACAGAAGAAGGGAGACTGTAGGAAACTACTTCTCTAGTTTTCCAGAAAGTAAAAGGGAAGGGAGGAGATTTTCAGGATTCTATTAACACAGCTTTGCAATGAAGATAGAACTAATATTCACTATTGTGCTAATCGTCTGGACTATTGCAAAAGGCTGACATCCATCTTGCAAGGCAGAAAGTATTTCTCCCTCTTCTCCTTTTACTCTCTGGAAAACTAGAGAGGGACCCTTCAGAAAGATTTCACTCACCTTTCCTCCTTTTGTGGGTTGACCTCTATATGTTACATGCAAGTTATCTATACTTCCACTTTTCAACCACCAATTTAGATTATACAAATAAAAGTCTGTTGCCTACATCAGGAAGCTATAGAACGTACTATATTCTCTTGGGTAAAAATGAAATGAAATATTCTCTTTGGATAAAATGAAATAAATAATAGCGATGAAGTAGTTTGCAATTAAACATGAAGAGAAAAAGCTTAAGCAACTATTTTGAATGGTGGCAGATGCAATGGAGAGGATGGGAGTTTTTTATACAACTCATTGTTAAAGAATGAAATTATTTTTCTCAGTTTCAAGAAACAATTGAAAAGTTATTGGGGAAAGGCTGCTAAATAAATTAAAGTCATGATATCTATTATATTCTATATCCAGTATCAAAGGCAAAGTGGACCCAATACCAATAACCTGGATAAAATAAAATGAGAAGGACATTCCTGCTGTCAGAGGCATCAATTTGATTGTTATGAAAAACAGAAAGCAATTAAATATTATTTTAGTTGTCAAATGCCTTAAATGCCAAACGCAGCCGATAGTTACATTTGACAAATGTGTATAGTGAGACATGCTAAAGGGATTTGAGTCTAAAACAGAAACATAAATCCTTAATTGTACATCAGATGTTTTGTGATATCTCCTGCTGGTTGATTTCCTAATCATTCAAACAACCACCACACTAGATGTTTTGGCTTACATGAGCATCTTATCGCAAGTGATTGATTTTCATTTTTTTAGATCAAAACCATAGAAGAATACTTGATTAAGCCAAAGCAATGATTCCCTTAACTTATGAAATGCAGATTGGAAGCGCTCTTTATGTCTGATGGAATATGGAAACAGGGCAAAGAGAATCTCAAGATGGTGACCTTTCTCCTGTGTTAATATTTAATCAGACACTTGACCTCCTGGATTACAAATTAACAATAATTGGGCCCCAAAAGATTTTCCTTTCCCTGCATTAGATTTTTTTTTCTGATATTCAAACACGTTGCCAGATTTGTTTTCTATTTTTCTAAAAGAAAATAATTTGTTTTTCATTCAGACGTGTACAGCTACTTGTTTTTCAATTAGCAAAAAAAGGAAATCAATGCCAATCAATAACTTGACAGTGGCATGAGCATTTTTATTTCAATGGGTTTTTTTAAGCTATCATTACTATTTTAACTGAGCTTCTGCATCAGTCATGCCTACCTTAGGTCAATCATTTTGTCTTACTATTTCTTTATCTGTGCTCAGATCATCCAGCAAAAACAGTATAAAAATACAGTAGAAGAAAGAAGGCAAGATTGATGTTTATATAGGAAGATCCCCAGAACATCCAACATCCCAGTCAAAGCCAGTGTGCAGTTTGGGAGTTATCCTGGACTCACAGTTCCTGTTTGAAGAGCAGGTGGCAGCTGTAGACAGGAGTGCCTCCTATGCTCTGCTTGCTGTCATTCATGCTTTAGTTGTCTCCTGCTTGGATTTCTGAAATACAGTCTACATGGGGTGGCTCTTGAAAACCACTTTCTAGATAGAATTGGTCCAGATGCAGCAGTGCATGTAGTTCTAATTGAACCTTAATATACCCACCTAATATGATTATAAACTGTATTGACTGCCAATAGGCTTTTAGATACATTTAAGGGGTTGATTATGGTACAAGACTGGATTATTTGCAGGATCACATGTCCAAATGTTGCAGATACCATGTGGTATCTGCCTATCCCATCCACTGTTGTAGGAGGGGACATTTCTTGTTCCTTCCTTAAATAAATGCCATCTAATAGGTGTCAGGAAACAAGCTTTTCCCATTACCACAATTGCCCACGGAAATGACTTCTCCACTCAATATATTGTTGGCCCTGATTCTGCTGGCCTCTAGTAAGGCTTTAAAACATGGTTCTTCCTCAGGGATTGGGACCAAGATGATTTAGAGCAGGGGTGTCAAACTCAAGGCCCAAGGGCCGGATTCAGCCCACAGGGTGCTTAGATCTGGCCCCTTGGGCCACCCTGGAAATAGTGAAGGACCAGCCCGCAATGACTCTGGGAAGGAAAAAGAGGAGAAGGAAGGAAGGAAGGAAGGAGACAATGGATCTTCCTGCCCCACCTGGTCCATCACAGATGCCCCTGACACGAGTGATGTAGAGCTGGCCACACCCACCGGCCCCCAAGGTCAAACACAACACTGATGTGGCCCTCAATGAAATTGAGTTTGATACCTACCTGGAGAGTTGTAATGTAAATTTAGCTTTCCATTCAACTATTTGTTGTTATTGAATTTAACTGTGTTTATTCATGTGTTTTGGAAATGTGTTTGTTCTATACACTGCCCAGGATCATCATTGTTTAAATTCCATAATTTTTATGAAACTAAAAATGTTATATATAAATAAATGTCATGTCCATCCAATCCATATTACAAAATTATGAGCTATATATCCTGATGCCAGTGTATTCACAAGAAGTCCATTGAAATCAAAATGAATATTTTAATCATTAGTAACATAAATTCCACTGATTGTTAGACTATTTTTATTATTTTATTTGCTAAAGTACAAAGAAAAAATAGATAGATAAGAGAGAAAGAGAATGATAGATAGATAGATAGATAGATAGATAGATAGATAGATAGATAGATAGATAGATAGATAGATAGATAGACAGACAGACAGACAGACAGACAGACAAGTAACATAAACCACAAAATTATAAAGTACAATCAAATTATAAATTATACAGACAAAAATATTATCTGTCTACTTTACAATGTGATAGTATAATTGTACTTTATAATAAGTGGCAGATTGACACTGGACCTCAGAGAGCAGCAGATTGACACTTGACCCCACAGAGTTATACTGATTAATGTTTCTGCTATGTCAATAAAGAGCCAGTTCAAAGGCTGAAAGTGAACACAATTCTTCATTCTAAGATTTTACACCCTAGGTTATACCATAGTTTCTTTTCCAGTCACACATGATTATCTTCTTTGCTACAGCCCAACTCCAATAAACCATATTTTTTCTTAGAGAAAAATTCAGTACATAATTTAGTATTACATTCCCTTAGTTATATTGGACAACAATCAGCAAGTCCAAACTATACGTGTTTAAGTTCCTTCAACTTTCTTATGGCTTCAGTATAAAAATAAAAAGTTAAAGTTAAAAGAAGTGACGGCCAACCTTTCATGAACATTAGCTGGGTGTCCATGTAGCAAAATTTTTATGCATTAATTTCCATTTAAATTTACAGCACACAAGGTTCACAATCACTAGAACATGAGATCACCAATTTGGTAAAATTAGGATCTTCTAACTCTGAATAGTTTTGCAAACAAAATAGGAGAAGCCTTAGCTCATCTGAACAGCTGTTCTGTGTACGAATAGTCCCAGGCATCTTAATTAAAAGATAAAAGAGTCAGATATCAGGTGATATGGAAGTCTTCAGTGACTCTCTGCCTGTCAAGCTACGCTGCGCTATGCAAGATGAACAAGTCTGTGGTATTGTGATAGGCGTAACAAGGCCCAACAAGCAACAGAAACAAGAGGGAAAGACGATTATCACATATCACATGCTGAATTTTTTTAAAAAATCACCTTCTGCATAGTTATTGGCACTGCAGGTTGAGACATCTACATTTTTTTTTCTGTGTGTTATGTTGTAGATTTAACCAAGCATCCAAAACTCAGTAATGGGTTGGTCCAATTTATAAGGTGTTTAAAGTTTTGTCCATCATTATCATCATCATTATTCAGTGTTATAAATGAGATTCCATGACTCATTAAATTATATTGACTACATTAATAGTACTTTCCTTAGTCACACCTCAGGTTTTCCCAACTTGTTGCTCTTCGGATATGTTGAAGTTACAACATCCAATTACCCTGCCATCACAGCCAAAGACTACTATGGTCTGTCAATTACAGTACTTTGTTTCACCAAGCAAAATGCTCATCCAAACGCTGCTGGTTATTTCAGCAATCATAGTTTTCACCTCATTCCTTTCTATGCATGCATCTACTTTAAGGAAGTAGCATTGCATATATCCGGATGTCATGAATATGAAACTTATTGCTGGAAGATTTTACATACCAGTGACTTTATAAATCTTATTTTTATAACATCATTTTTGCCAGTATGTTCAGATTAGAAGTTGGTTCATGGTTTCTTCACCATGCTGCCCAGAGTGATTTCCACAGTGAATAATTTATTCATTGCTTCATTCTCTCCAACATGCATTCCATTTCCCAAACCTTAAAGTGTTGTGATTAGTACATCTAGAAACTATACTGAATGCTAGAGAAACAGATTTTCATTTAGCTCAAATCAAAACATGCAATTAAATGATAAGTGAGATGCAACATGCTTTTCTTGTAGGAACAGTTTTGCCCTAGCCCAAGCCAAGAAATGAACAGGAGGCAACTGGATACTTTAGGCTGAATCCATATCAGAAAGATATCTTTCAATGGTTTTTGCATTGCTTTCATCATCTGCATTTACAATGTTCTTACAATGGGCTTATCCACAAAATGAATCCTAACTGAACCTGGAGGATCTTCCAAGATCACTCCCATTGGGAACAACTTTTTATCTTTACCAGAAGTACCATCCACACCATCTATGTAAAAAGTGTTAAAGCATCATAATATGGTGAAAATTGCTTTGAAATTGCCCCTATGCTCTCTTATTATTTAATGAAGCAGAGTGGTAGCTTTCCTGCCTCTGTTTATTCCCTAGTTACATTGCTTTCCAGAAGCATTCTGTCTAACAGTTTACTAAAACTGATATTCAGAACTAAGGGAAAAATATGCTAGTTAAAAAGGAAAATGATTTTCAATTTTCTGTAGTTTTTGGAAGTATCTATATGTCCCTTTATATCATGATGGGTCTGAAACATGCTATATGTTTTGCAAAACAGACGTACCTTATACATCCCTGCCACTGCAGAGATAAGCAAATGAATACAATTTCACAATGCTTTTACATGCAGTTCTATTTGGCATAGTTAAAGAAAAGATTTTTAAAACAAAATATTGTTTTGGATAGGTAAGACTGTATCTGGAGCACTTAAGCAGTTTCTGAAAATGAAATACTCTTCTGGATACGCAAATCATATACCACTATAGATAAGCAAGGCTGGAAAGAAACATAGCAGTTTTTAAAAACAAAATAGTATTCTGAATAAGAAAATCCCCTACTTGGAACATTTACATAATTCTGAGAATATAATAGATAATTATAATAGATAAGAAATTAATGTTAGTTCTGAAACAATTCTTAGAAATAAAATACTATTGCAGACCCTAACTATTGGAATATTGGAATATTCTTTATTGGCCAAGTGTGGTTGGACACACAATGAATTTGTCTCTGATACATAAGCTGTCAGTGTACATGCAACAAAGTGATAAGTCATAGATCATAAATCATAAAATACAATCATAGACCATAAGATACAAACAAGTAGAGATAATGCTTAGGTTAAAAGTAATTTTCAAGAGAGGGGGCTCAAGCAAAGTATCCATCCTAAAACTCACAGGCTATTAATGTTCAAGATGGCTTGAAGGTCTCTGTAAGATCATCTCTTTACTCAGAGGTCTCCAAACTTGGCAACTTTAGGACTTGTGGACTTGTAGCCAAGTTTGGGGATCCCTGTCTTTACTTTATTTTATTTTTTATTTTTATTTATTTATTTTTGTCAATTGCTTACAAGATAATAGGTATAAGTAAAAACATAGTTATGAATACATGGATACATATAAGAAAAAAAAGGGTATTGTGAATGTGCATTCATAAACGCTTCTCCCAGGATTGCCATTAAAACAAAACAGCTTTATGAGTACATGCAGAGATAGCATAGGAGTGATTCTGAAGTAGTTCTGCTGAACTGTCCAGAGGATGTGGCTCCTTTAGTGGTGAAAGACACCACCCAGTTAGAGTTATTCTCCTCCTAGGATTGCCATCTGCTTGCCCAGTAAGAAAGTGCCTGTTTCTTCTCATTCTATAAAAACTGGCATTTTCCAGTGGGAATGATCCTGCTTAAACCAGGACTGCCCTGGCCTTATTCAGAGTTGGATAGAATGTATGATTTGCTACAACTCCCACAAATGCTAAGCCTTTCAGAGATGCAGGCATAACTCTTTCTGACTTCCTCTTTGGCAACTTGCAGAATTCCTCTCTGCGTGCAGCATTTGCATAGTGCTTTGATGCCTTCTGACTGATTGTCATAACCACCTTTGATGTTTTTCTTCACCTCACTTCTTTCTCCTTGTGCAAATCATTTGGTTTTGTGTATTCTTAACCCAAACATGTTCTTTTCTTTTGACCATGCATTTGACATTATCACCACTGGGTGATGTTATCCCAGCTCAAAAGGCTGAATTCTGTGCTTTTTAAGCATACACATTTGCTGTATTCATAATATTGCTCTCAAAGTCTTCCATTTCTTTTTTTCCCTTTAAATGATTTATGGCCAGTTTCAGCTTTGATGTTAGAAGCAAAGGGAAAGTCAGGAATGGTGTATTGCCACATGTAGAGCCAACTTACTATTTTTTATTGTTCAGCAATTTAGACTTCTGCCATTACCGCTGTTTTTAGTACCATTGCTATATTATGTAAATACAATGCACAGATACTTAGGTTCCTTTTACATAACAATCAGTGTGTCGGTCATTCTTCTGAAAGAGATGTAACATTAATTCTAATCGATCCAAATGTCATAGTAGAGCTGGAATTATGAACATTTGGCCTGAATAGTCTTCCACAACTGTTTTCCATATTTTATACATAATCAGGAAGACTTCCCATTGTCCAATTCCAAAACTTTGCCATTTGCCAGGAAACTACTTCTCAAGAATTAAATCTTGAGATCATGTGGGGATAATCAGATAATCAGATCATGTGGGGATTCCAGTCACAACTCCTGGCTTCAGTAGCACATTATACGGTACAAATATAAAAGCAACATTTCTTAATTGTTGCCCAAGTAACATTATTATTATACAGGTAGTCCTCAACTTACAACCAGAATTGAGCCCAAAATTTATGTTGTTAAAGAAGATACTTATTAAGTGAGTTTTGCCCCATTTTACAACCTTTCTAGCCACAGTTGTTAAGTGAATCACTGCAGATCTTAAGTTATTAACATGGTTGTTAAGCAAATCTGGTTTCCCATTGACTTTGCTTGTCAGGTCACAAAAAGTGATCAAATGACTCTGGAACACTGCAACGATTATAAATATGAACCAATGGCCAAGCATCTGAATTTTGATCACATGACCATGGGCAGGCTACAATTTCTCATGAGTGTGACTTTTTTCAGTGTCGTAGCTTCAAATGGTCACTAAACAAACTGTTGTTTGAGAACTACATGTACTTGGGAAAATATAATAATTATAGATAGATAGTTAGTCTAGTTAGACTATACAGTAGATGCAAAACACTATGGTTGGGGTATTAATGAACTTTTACATTTCACTGCTTTTAGTATTCAAGAGCTGTTTTCTATTTGCAGCTAAAATGTTCTAGCAATATCATTTTCTGCCATCATCCTTAGTTGTATTGATGTTAAAACAGTAATTTACTTATTAATCAAAGGCAAAGTCTTTCTCACCATTAACTTGCATGGAAGTCAGCCTATTGCAGAGAAGTAAAAACAGGTGCCATAGAGGAAGCAGGATAAGATTGGAAAAAAGAATAGCAAACTTGTATAATTTTCTGCAAAGTCCATGACTTCAGCAGTTGGGAAAGTATCTACATCATCTTGTAATCAATCAAAAGATTTTCAGCTTAATATAATGGGTGGGTGGGTGGATGGAATATTTTATATTTATATTTTCTATTTCTTAATTGCTTGTGTCCCTGTCTTCCTCTTTCATTTTCCTGATCCAATGTTCAATCCATTTTCCCAGTGGGAGGCTAGTTGCCATAATAGGAAATAATATATACTCTATTTTTTTCTTGATTAATAACTTTAGTTAATAACCCTGATTTTCTTTAGTTAAGGAAATCATCAGATGGGGAGGAAAAGGATAAAAAATATTTCCTCAGCACTATTGGTCCAATCTAGAGTTTATTGTGGCTGTTTTAAGTAAAAATCTGATTGTGGATCTTCCTCAATGGTTTTACTTAATATTCCACCAATATAATATCTGTCATCAGTCACTGCATAGTAATCAAAAGTCAGAAGTTGGCATGAATGATAATTTTAAAAAATTAAATGCAAATTACCTTTATAATATAATTTAATTCTTGATTGAGCCTGGGATGATAATAATACATCAAGGAACTACCAAGGAGAAAACTATAATCCCACCAAAACCGGCAGAGGAAGGAACTGTATATATACAGCAGCAAATCCCACTCAGACTTGCATTGTTGGTATTATCTAGTTATGTAATGAAACCTCTGCAAACAAACAACCAAGCTCAGAGAGCACCAAGAGTTCTACAGTAATAGATCATCTCATGCTATCAATTTTTTTACCTATCATGTTGTTTTGAAATTTCTCATTTTTATCTTGGATGCTTTTTCATAAACCAGAGATAGATAGATAGATAGATAGATAGATAGATAGATAGATAGATAGATAGATAGATAGATAGATAGATAGATAGATAACCACCGGCTCTGAAAATACAGAAACACTTGTCTTTGTATTCTCTTCCTGTATTTTCCCAGACAAATGTGTACTTGACAGCCACAGGTCCCTTAAAGCAGATCCACAACTCTTCCAATATCCCCAATCATTTTTTTCTTTCTCTCGCCCTCTCTCTCTCCTTCCCTTCCACTCGCCTCCATCTTTCTCTGCCTTCCTTTTTAATGCCCACACCTCCACTATCAAGAACAAATATGATTTCTGATTGAACATCACTTTATTTGCCAGTTCTGTGGTCTTTTCTTATCTTGTTCCACACTTCTCAGGCTTTGTGGTTAAATTATGTATTAAGGTCAATGTCAAAACACGGAAGATCTGTAATCTACTGGGAACTCCCTTTTATTCGTTATTACAGTGAAGGCTGCGCGCAACTGTCAGGGAGCCTGGGATGTGCTCAGCATGGATGTTTGCTACACAGCAGGGCTCTACAAAGCCTCTCTCCTTGTTCTCCCAGGACGAAACCCTTGATAGATTTGCCCAGATAACCCATCTCACTTTAAAGCTCTCTTGTCTCTGCTTCAATCTGAAAGCTGTCAAGTGCACCTATATAGTAACGTCATAAATCAAACATAAAATGTGTACACTAGAGACATAGCAAGTGTCATGTATTCACTTGTACTCTGAGATTTTCTAAAGCAAAATGGTGTTACAAGAAATAAGCTTGGGAGAATAGGTATTTTTAATCCCCCTTTTAAAACACCAAGGTTTGAAAAACCTTACTGGAACAGATTATTGCAAATTATTATTATAGTTCATCCCACAGTCAGCCAGATGTTTAGACTGGTTTGGCATTTTGGTCCACTTATTGAGTTCTTCCCAAGGATCTGGGATAGACAGATGTTGTTGTTTAATAAAATTAAAGGTATTGTTGCAGAATGTAAGCTGTTCCAAATAAAGCTGATTTTTGCTATTATTGCTGTTTTTAGATGGAGGCTTTATAATTAAGATTTTTGTATGCTTCAAGTTAAACAGGGCCTATTATTTAGTAAATAAAAAGAGAAAGAAGAAAGAAGAGAAGTAGGGAAGAATAGCAAGATATCTATCTCTAAGTCTTGTGTTTGAATGCAAAGCTGCGTATTGATTTTATTTCTTTGGTTTTCTTCTTGACAAGCATTTGTCAACATGGATTTGTATTAGTTCCCAGGTTTGTTTGTTAAATATACATACTTCTTTCCCTGCACAAGAAACAAAGAAGATGGCTAAAACATGATGTCAGTCAGGTCAAAACAGAAGACTATCATCATGGTGTTTATGCTTCTCCTTAGATACGAATGAAGAGGCCATTTGTTTTCATATTCCAAAGGAAATGAGTTCATCTTTTTCCTAAGAGGACAGCAGATTTCTTTTCCTGATACTGTGATCACATCATTCAATGGGTTTTATCCTCAAATAGTTTGAGCACTCAATCATGGAAATGCTAAAATTATTTAAAGCCTTGTGTATTGAAAGCTTCCGATTTTTCAACTGAAAGGTAGGATCCTTCAATAAAGTAGTTACATAGATTCATGGGACCAGTTCTTTTGTACACAGTAGCTATACTTATTCAGTTGTGGCTCATTATGTGATCAAATGCCAAAATATGGATCTAATAGGGAGTAGTTGATACATACAGTGAATTCAGAAAGTTTTCAGATCCCCTTCACTTTTGTCAATTTTGTTATGCTGCAGCCTGATTCTACAGTTGCTGAAATTCACTTTTTTCTCATTAATTTACATTCAGTACCCCCATAATGACAAAACAGAATTTTAGAAATATCTATAAATTTATTAAAAAGAAAAAACTGAAACATGACATTGGCATAGTTAAGTATTCAAACCCTTTGCAACAACACGTGAAATTTAGTTTAGGTGCCTCCCATTTCTCTTGATCGTTGCTGACATGTTTCTATACCTTGAATGGAGTCAACCCATGGTAAATTAAATTGATTGGACATGATTTGGAAAGGCACACACCTCTCAATAGAAGGCTGACAATGCAGACTGTAGCAGAGCCAAAGCCATGGGGTCAAAGAAACTGCCTGCAGAGCTCAGAGACTATTGCAAGGCACAGATCTAGGGAAGGCTACAATAAAATTTCTGCTTCACTGAAGGTTCCTAAGAGCACAGTGGCCTCCATAATTCTCAAATGGAACAAGTTTGGAGCAACCAGGACTCTTCCAAGAGTTGGTTGACCAGTCAAACCGAGCAATCGGGATAGAAAGATCTTAGTAAGAACCCGATGGTCACTCTGACTGAGCTCCAGAGATCCTGTGGGACAGAGTTCAGCCATCCATCTATCTGGGCTTTATGACAGAGTGCCTAGATGGAAGTCTCTTCTCAGTGCAAAACACATGAAAGCCCACTTGGAGCTTGCAAAAAAGTGCCTGAAGTGGGCTTTCATGTGTTTTACACTGAGGAGAGACTTCCATCTAGTCACTCTGTCATAAAGCCCAGATTCATCTTATTATTGCTCTTAGAACTTATGAAAAGAGGAGATATTCTCTAAGGAATATATAAAATACATTACAAATATCTTTCAGATCAAAATATTGTTTTCTGCTGTAATAGTTTAGTGATCCACAGTGACGGCCATGATGAAATCACTTAGCTGCAGTTCATCATTCTCATGCAAGAAAAGTCTGAGCAATTTTGGAAAAGCTATATCAAAATCAGCATATTTTTCAGAGAAAGATATGTCAAAGGCCAATTAGTATTAAAATAAAACACCTTGTGGAAAACGGTATTCATCAATGTTCTGATTAGATAAAATTGCCCCCCCAAAACCCTTATAAACAACTGATATTATTATGCAAAAAAATACATACATCTAGGTTCCAGAAGTAACTTACATAAAAATACATACTTAGAAAGTTTTACTTAAAATTCATATGGCAATGATTGCATTTTTTTCAAACTTTCCTTAATTTGACAGCGTTAATAACATATGAGAGTATGTGCCACATATATTGAACAGATTTGGACTCTTTTTGACATTCCCATAGATTTTCATATCAGCAGTTGTGCCCAATATCTCAATTAGAGACAAGCAATATGATCCTATGGTTATATATTCAGACATACAATTTTCCAAATTCTATAAGAAGTATACTTAGGATGACAGACCAAATAATACCCGTTACAAACATATTATTACCATTTCCAGGTTATTCAAGTTCCTAACAGCCTGACATAGTTTCTTCAACATCAGATTAAAAAATAAAACTACAAATAATCAAGAATAAATGCCTAGGGCTATCCCTATATATTAAAAATGAAATGAATTGTCCATTAAGTGTTTCCCAGATATTTAATTGCACAAAGCAAACTATGGAGGCCATCAAGTTTCATTTACCGCTGAGTTAAAATTCTGTATGAGGGAACAGTGAAAACTCAAGTTACATATGTCAACTATATTTCCTGCTTCATGAAGGAATCTGAGCAATAGAAATCCCTACAACCTTGTTTACGTGGTCTCTGTCTTTACTCCCATTCTTATTCTTAAAAATGAAATAAAGCTGAATAAAAAAATCATATCCATGGTAAATGGATTTTTGGTCTGATTATAAATTTTACTTTCCATATTATAGTCTCATGTTATATAAATAAGAACTCCTCAAAGAGAAGAGCACATTGGGAAAGTGCCATAACCACTTTGCTAACACAGTGTTTACTGCTTAAAGTTTGCGCTTACTGTACAGTTTCATAAAACATAAAATCCTCTGATCATGAGCAATGAACCACAATCAATGGATATGTCAATTATTGGTATTTTCTCATTCATTGTAAGAATAGAAAAACAGAAATATTGTAACATTTGGGTTCAGAACTTGTATGTAATTTCAGATAAAAATGATAGGTGGCAAGTCAGTATTTTATTAGCTGTTATAAATTATTTTTGGTTTACATAATTAAAGCAATCCATTTTTTTATGTGAGACAGTCTTTTAATTTCACTTATTGTTTTCTGCATGCTATTAAAGTAATTCAAAGAACAACTTCTTTCTCAAGTATATAGTATATTGTGAATTCCGTAGATATGAAATTAGGAAATTAAATAAGGCTTTATGTTGAATGCCTCTTTCAAAAAATGACAAAGAAATATACTCAGAAATATATAAAGTCAGAAATATATAAAGGAGCCAATAATAAGTGGAATATTTTAATTTATGTATTTTACTATTTCATTTTCATTCTTTTCATTTCTAATATAAACTTACTCCTTACATAAAAAACAAGCGAACAGGTCTGTTGAATGAGATGAAACTCTTATTAGTGCATCACCTTTTCCCTTTGTAACTAGCTGTAGAGAGTATAGAACAGGGGTGTCAAACTCGCAGCGTCACATTGCCTTCATGTGATATTTTGCAACGTTTTCCCCATTCACGGAACTAGGGTGGTGCTGCCTGCACGTGACACATCCGGCCTGCAGCCTGCCATTTTGACATCCCTGGTATAGAGGATGCCCATAAAGGAGAGAGGGAAGATGATCCATTGCAAACACAACAATCAAATAAATGATACTTGAGCCCAGGCTAAGAAAATAGTTTATAAAAAAATCTCAGAGACGAATTCTCTGAATGACAGGTAAGAAGCCCAATTACACCTGGGATGCAAGACTGGGGGTGAGTGGGGGAGGCAAGAACTACCAGAATAGGAAGATGTAGGCAAAGCTTGCAAAGCAGAAAAAAATGAGGAAAGGCAAGTCACCTCACAGTGTACAATTGTATTATGGAAGTTGTGATCTAGAGCAATTGCCAAGGGAAGCAACACATCTGTACTTGGTTTCCTGGAAACATGGGGAGTGAGGAAGTAAGGCTGATGGGGGAGGTCATGTTGTGAATATTGATGATAGCCTAAGGAAAGTCCCTTATTAATGCAATAATCAGATAAATGGGGCCTGAATCCAGGCCAAGAAAGTGGTTTATGAAATTCCAATCCACATGAAAATAAAAGAGGTAGGAACGAAGGCATATGCTGTTACTATAGCTGTTCTAATAAAAATAGTTTTAGGTCTGCACAATCTCTGTTTCTTAATGATACCAGAGTCTTGGATTTTGAAAGAGCTGATTTCAATAAACTCAGAGAGAACTTGGGAAAGATTACATGGATGAAAATCCTAAAGGGGAAAACAACTCAAGAATTTTGGGAAACTCTAAAAAGTATGATCATAGAAGCCCAGACCAGCACAACACAACTGAGAAAGAAAAACAAGAAATCCAAGAAGAAACCAGCATGGCTACACAAAGATCTCTCTGGCAAATTGAAAGAAAAAAAGGACAAGTACAAAAAATGGAAAGAAGAACATACAACTAAGGCAGAATATCAGCAGATAGCCAGAATCTGCAAAGACAAAGTCAGGATAGCAAAGGTTCAGAACGAACAAAGACTTGCAACAAAAGTCACAGATAATAAAAAAAAGTTTCTTCCAACATATATATAACAAGAAAAAAATCAAGGAAACAGTCGCTCCACTAAAGAGAGAAGATGGCAAGGAAGTAACAGGCAACAGAGAGAAAGCAGAACTGCTTAACTCATTCTTTGCATCCATCTTCATGCAAAAAGAAACTATAGCTCAACCCACCAAAAACAACTGTAAAAGACAGACCAGAAATAAAAGTTAAAACAAGCAAAAAAATAGTAAGAGAACACCTGTCTGATCTTGATGAAAACAAATCACCAAGGCCTGATGGATTACATACCAGAGTTTTAAAGGAGCTGGCAGAGGTCATCTCAGAACCACTGCACCATATCTTTCAAAAATGCTGGAGCACCGGGGAACTACCAGAGGACTGGAAAAGAGCTGATGTGCTTCCCATCTTCAAAAAAGGGGAAAAAAACAGACCCAGGAAACTATGGATCAATCAGCCTAACATCAATACCTGGGAAGAAACTGGAAAAGATAAGAAAAAAACAGATCTGCCAACATCTAGAGACAAGTAAAGTAATAACTAACAGTCAGCATGGGTTTGTTAAAAACAGATCATGCCAAACCAATCTTATTTCATTCTTCAACACAGTGACTAAATTATTAGACCAGCAAAATACTTTGGACATAATATATTTAGATTTCAGCAAGGCATTTGACAAAGTAGACCACAACCTACTTAGTAAGCTAGAAAAAAGTGGAATAGATAGTACCACCACTAGATGGACTCGCAACTGGCTGGCAAACGTACTCAAGGAGTAGTCCTTAAAGGGTCTAAGTCTACATGGAGGGAAGTAAGCAGTGGGGTGCCACAAGGTTCCATCTTAGGCCCAGTACTCTTCAATATCTTCATTAACGATTTAGATGAGGGAATAGAAGGGGAACTTACCGAATTTGCAGATGATACTAAGCTGGCAGGAATAGCTAACACCCAAAAAGATAGTCTCAAGATCCAGATGGATCTTGACAGACTAGAACACTGGGACATATCTAACAAAATGAAATTCAATATAGAGAAAAGTAAAGTCCTACACTTAGGCCAGAAAAACCAAAAGTACACATATAGACTGGGTGAAACCAGGCTCAATAGCAGTGACTATGTGAGGGATCTTGGAGTCTTAGTGGGCAACCAGCTAAACATGAGCCAGCTATGTGCAGCAGCAGCCAAAAAAGCTAACACAATCCTAAACTGTATTAACAGAGGAATACAATCAAGATCAAAGGAAGTACTAATACCACTCTATAAAGCCTTAGTAAGACCACACCTAGAGTACTGCATCCAGTTTTGTTCACCACATTATAAAAACGATATTGAGACTCTAGAAAAAGGACAGAGAAGAGCAACCAGGATGATTAGGGGACTGAAGGCTAAAACATACAATGAACGGTTGCATTGGCTAGGAACTAGGCTTGGCTAGTCTAGTAAAGAGAAGGACCAGGGGAGACATGATAGCGGTCTTCCAATATTTGAGGGGCTGCCACAGAGAGGAAGGAGTCAAGCTATTTTCTAAAACGCCTGTAGGCCAGGCAAAGAATAATGGATGGAAACTGAACAAGGAAAGATTTAACCTGGAAATAAGGAGAAACTTTCTGACAGTGAGAACAATCAACCAGTGGAACAGCTTGCCCTCTGAAGTTGTGGGAGCACCATCACTTCAGACTTTCAATAAGAGATTGGACTGCCATTTGTCTGCCATGACTGCCATGGTGTAGGGTCTCCAGCTTGGGTGGGGGGTTGGACTAGATGACCTACAAGGTCCCTTCCAACTCTGATTATCTGTTAAATCTGATACTAGCTAGTTATCTCTGGACAAACTTTAACAAGACCAGGGAAGCTCAGACTTCGGCTCCAGTGACTATTCAGTTGCAAAGAGATTGTAATTTATTTTCATTAAATTGGAGATGTGATTTTCTTCAATGAAAAAGATGTTGCTGCTATACCTCAGTCTTATCAGCAAAATGGGAGAATAACTTGGGGAATACTTTGCAAAACATTTCCATAAATATTTTTTTATTTTTCACTTTCTGTGAAATGTATATCAGCAAGCTCTAATTAAGACTTAAATTTAATGTGAGAAAATTGGGCCACATCACTGTGTCTCACAGAATAACCAAATAGCATATATTTACTCATATGGACTAGAAAACATTTATCCTATCTTGGCTCAAGGAAATTCCTCAAATACACAGATGTTAAATACATAATCTTCAGGGGTAAGTAAACTACTGGATTAGGTCTTTCTTGCATGTTTTCCTAAATGAAAAAAAAAGTTGGAAGATCTATAGAAATTGTCCTCAGCTTTACCCAAGTGTGATACTGGCTTGAAAGTAGGAACTTTCAGTGAGGAACAATAAAGGAAATTATTCAGAAGTAACTCGATGTATATTTCATAGTTCTGGGGGCCTGACAATGACTAAATGAAGGATTCATATATGTAAAAAAGCCACAGTTAAGTGAAACAGGGAACACAAACTGTATATATGTGGAAATTCAGAACTAAAACAACCAGGAAACAACATTCAAGACTGGAATTGAAGAGAACAGACAATTCCATAGTAACTATAAATATTTGCTTATATTGGATATGAGGCATGAGGTATCATTTGACTGGAATCAAGTTGGACAATTATAAGATTCTAATACTATATATTGTACCCATATAAGGCCATTTTCAGTACTGGATTGTCCTGAACCAACTTTTCTTTCACACAAAACAGATGGCTCTGTAAAAGAAGATTTTACAAAGATTGTAAAAACTACAGAAACAAAGACGAAATAGAAAAAAAAATAAAGATTATAAAAGGATAAAGGAAAAAATGAAATATAACACAAAAAAGAAAGAAATCTAAAAATCTAATCTTCTTTGCAGTCAATTACAAACAGCAATGACATCTCCAAGTTCTCATATTGCATATCATAGTTTCTTCTTCCTGTAAACTACCCTTTTTAATCCATGCATCCTGAAAGCAGCAAGATTCATTTATTAAAAAAACACTTTTATCCATTTTCAGGAAAAAAAAGTCAACAAAAGGTTTCTAGTCTTTTATAAAAGTAGTAGTAGTTTTCTCCTTAATCAAGCAAGTCAATTTAGCCATTTCCCCCAATTCAACCATCTTCATAATCCATTTCTGGTGTTTCTACAGTCTTCTATCTTTGTGCATATAATAGACTCACTAGCCCCATATATAAAACCAATCATCCACAAGCCTTTTCTAATTGAGTGTCCATAAGTACTATTAAGATCCAGTTTCAACTGAATGTTAATTTTTAATACTCTGCATCATCATACATATTTGTGTTCAGTATATTTTCATTTTTTCACTAGTTTGGCATGCATGATAAAATGTCCCTTTGTATTTTTCATATTTTCATGGCTCTTTCTTTTTCTGGTATTTATAAAAAGACACACTCATTTTTCTTGAGAGCAGTGTTTTAACTGTGTGACAATTCCTTTTAATCCAAAAGTAATTGAGCAATCAATTCAGTTAAGGTGTCTTGGTCTAAACAGGAAGGATTTCTCTCTCCAATTTCTTTAATCAGTTTCTAAAAGGCATAAAAAGCAAAGTCGGTGTTTCTCTCTAGTGCAAAGTTCTCATATGGCATAATAAAAGTACATCAAACTCAAATTTGTATATAACTACGGTTTCAAACAATATCAAAACTTCTAACATCTATACACAGTAGACTTTTTCTAAATAGTATTATTAATCAAGTTTTCATAATGTTACTTAAAGTAGTAACTCATAGCCACAAAACACAATAAAAATAATGCCATTTGAGATGGTGAACATATGGGATCTTGCCTCTAATCTATGTGTGAGCCAAACTACATCTGTTGTTCAATATTTTTCAGTTGTAAAATGTATATCATTCAAGCATTTTGTACTGGTTCTTTTAAAAATTCCCTCTACAGATGTATCAAATTCCCTTCTGAAAACCAAGACAGCGTTTATTTAATGCAGGTTAAGAATGGTTAATGCAGGTTTAGATGGTTAATTGTGGCAAATAGATATTGTTTTTGTCAATATTATAAAAAAATTTAAGTAACTGAGAAAATATAAAGACACCATCCCTTAAGCAAAATTGTTGAGTTCATGCAATATATTACCATATGTAGGAATACCATATCCTTGTGGTTTTATTGGATTTTAATTTAGAATGAACCCAGCCATTTTTGTTATTTTTTAACTGTACAGAAAGTATTATTTATAAATTTAGACGTTGTGTTCATTCAATTATAGAGACAACTAAATGACTCTGCTTCTAAACTTGTTGAATGGCATTTGTGACTATTGTGTTGCTGCTTCCACTGGGGAGAGGGTGAGTCTATGTTGTGATTTGTAATGTTGTAAGCCACCCAAAGTCATATATGTATGAGTTAGGTGGCCATATAAATCCATTTAATAAATAAAATAAATGTATCTTATAGATATCCACTGCAATTCTTGTGTATTAAAATTTTTCCCAGAACAGCTTAATAAGTGTAATTTATAATTACTGCCTGATGAAATCTGTATAGAAATAGATGACTACAAAGAAACTGACACTAACTTTCTTTGGTTTGATACTCTCTAGATTTATGGTGCCCATAATTGCTCAAGATGCTACATTTTGGATCAATTGGAGCTTCCAAGTAATTTTCAAGGACAGAATCAACTGTAAGAGCTCAAACAGGAAGTGACCAAGGCATGACTGACAATGAACAAAACCTCCCAAAACAGAAAAAACTGAAACTAGCCAACAAGATGGAGCCTTCCCACAGCTGCTACCTGTTCTTTGAATTACAGCTCTAAGTCCAGAAGGCCCAAGATTACAGATCCTCTTTGCATGGGAAAATGAAAATACAGAGTCATAGATACAGAGTCATAAATGGAGACAAAAGACTTTCCATCACTAAGTCTAGCTGGGATTTTGGCTGACCTGTTTCTCCCCATCCAGATCTTAATACCTCATAGGATAAGATTGTGGCATCATAAATTTTGGGCTAATCATTCTTTCTCAGTCCTAAAAAGAGGGCAATGGCAAACCATTTCTGAAATCTTGTCAAGAAAACTCCAGAGGGTAGCCTGAGCAATTTGCTGGGAGGCAAAAGCTTACTCAAAGGCGTCCCACTCAAATGAAATGTTTACTTTCAATACAGTAAAATAATTTCTCACACATCATCTTCTGCCCTGCTTTTATTAGTTCATTGATATACAGTATCTCTCATTACATTTCCACTAATTCTTCATTCAACCAGAAAGTCTATTTTCTTAAACCGAGTGGCTAAAAGGTTTTCCTGACAATGAAAGACATCATCAAAATGATAACTTCTCTGGATTCCATGAAATATAAATAATAACCTACCTCAGAAGAAAAATATGCTTTTCAATGGCATGGCGTTCAGATAAAGTGACATTCTGAAATGAGACTTTAAAAAGTACAAGCTGAGAATTGGTAATGGATAAATTATGAAGGAAATAAGCAAAAAAATCCATGACTTTGGTCTGTAACTTATACTGAACTCAGTGAGTGAAAAGAACACTCCCAAGGTAAAATAAAAAATTATCTAAAGCAATATTTCTCAACCTTGGCAATTTTAAGATGTGTGGACTTCAACTCCTAGAATTCTCCAGCAACACATCTTAAAGTTGTTGAATGTCAGGTTCACTATCGTGTCCTGCCATTCTGTTGGAGGGTAGGGTGGAAGGCTTGCCGACATTTTTCACATGCTTTCACTTTTGCTGTAACTGCTTGGGAATTAGGGAGGGAGATTGACTTCAGAGATGGAGCAGATTCCCTTTCAGCTGGTTCCAGCCTGGTTCCAAGGCCATCATGCCCTGAGAGTGACCTGTTATTTGCTTAGCCCCTCAGCATTCTCAAACACAACCTTGCAGCATCACATTGGCTGCCTGTGGACTGGTCAGGGGGGTTGGGTTTGGGGAAATGGAAGAATTGCTTTGTGCTTTGCCTGGGACCTTCAAATTCCACCTGACTTTACTGTTACCACTTTCTCTCAGTAAAAGTTCTTTTGATTCAACTCAATGGAGTTAAGAGTTTTGTTTTAATGGGGGAATCAGCTTGGAAGGTCCTACACTGAAAGTGAGAAACACTGATATAATATAATGCCAACATATGATTTTGTTTTAAGTTTTAAAAACAATTTTATTTACAAATTTAAAAATGTACAATTTCAAAAATACAGAAACAATAATAACACATAATTCTTTACATTTGTTGTCGAATCTGGTAAGTCCTAAAAATCATTATTGGCTAGTACTAGTCACATCTTCACTCATTATCATATCCTAAGTGCTAAATAATTCACAATATACTCCATTTATTTTTATAACTACTCTTCTATTACGAATACATTCATGTTTTTTAACTAATAAACACAAAAAATATTATAAATGGCTAATAATAATAATAGTAATAACAGAGAAAAGGTTTAAAACCTTTAATTGTTTTTATGTACTTAATATATTATAAACCGCTGGATATAATTTGTATCTTAGATTCATTTACATGTTTCCCCTTTTATTGTCTACCCACTTACACCATTTATCCCACATCCGGTAATAATCTGTATCCTCCTTCCCATTAATTTTAAGCATAAGCCTCTCCAATTGGGCACACTCATATGTTTTCAGATAACAGCCTGTATCTGTGGTATATTTGGGTTTTTCCAATATTGTGCTAGTGAAATACGTGTCGTAGTTAATAAATGGATTGTCAGATATTTTACTTTAGCGGGGTAGTCCCCTTTGATCATTCCCAACAAAAATAATTCTGGTTTCCACTCCAGCCCATGCTCTATAATTTCTTCTTTCCACGTACCAAATTTCCCTTTACATTTCCAACAGCAAGGATTGGCCGTCGGAAATATTTTGGCCAATCTAGAAGGTGACAGATGCCATCTGTACATTATTTTGTATAGATTCTCCTTGTGTGCTACTGATTTGGTTAGTGTCAGGTTTTTCTGCCAGATTTCTTCCCAGGCATCCAGATCAATACTATAACCAAAGTTTTTTTCCCAAGCTAACATGGGACCTTTCACAATTTTCTTGGCCATTTCATATTCTAATAAATAATTATATAATTTGGAAATCAAACTTTTCTCAGGATTTAGAAGTATTTTATCCAAATGTGTATCTTTTACCTCAGTTCCATATTCTTTTACGTCTTTGTTGTATCTCAATTTTATTTGAAAATATGACCAATTATCAATAACTATCTCTTGTGATTCTAGTTCCTGTTTTATTTTAATTCTTCCCTCACTATCTAATATTTGGTAGTATTTAAGTTTTTTACTGATGTCCATCGTGCTTAAGTGAAACATTGCCTCCATCATTGAAAACCATCTCGGGATTTTAGTATAATGATTCTTTCTTATATCAGTCCAAACTTTAATTAAAGACTTTCAGAATACATGTCTAGTAAAATATAAATTATTTTTACTATTCAGGTTCCATAGAAATGCATGCCAACCTAGTTGTAAATCATGTCCCTCCAATTGTAAAATCCTGTTATTCCTTAAATCAATCCAAACTTTTATCCACACTAATGCCGCTGCTCTGTATGATGTCTCCCAGACAGGTAGTCCGAATCTACCCTTGCTTTTATTATCTTGTAAATAAGTTTTTTTTATCCTTGTTTTTTTCTTTGCCCAGATAAATTTCATCACAATTTTATCTAAATCTTTAAATAATTTTTTGTCCAGTAATATCAGAATTGTTTGAAATAAATATAATATTTTAGGTAGAACATTCATTTTGATTGTTGCTATTCTACCTAATAGTAAGATTTGCATCTTATTCCAATTTTTCAAGTCCCTTTCAATCTGCTTCAGTAATTTGGTATAATTATCCTCTTGCAGATTTAATGTTCTAGCTCCTAACCAGATTCCTAAATATTTAATTTTATTTACAATTTGTAATCCCGTCTTTTCTTCCAATTTTTTTTGTTTACTATTTGTTAGGTTTTTAACTAGCATTTTGGTTTTTTCCTTATTGATTTTTAATCCTGCTAATGTACCAAATTTATCTATTTCATTTAGCAGAGCTGATCCTGAGCCTATAGGGTCTTCTATGACAAAGACCATATCATCTGCGAAGGCTTGTAATTTATATTCATGATTTTTAATTCCTTTAATTTCCTTATTTTATCTAATTGTATCCAGCAAAGTCTCCAAAATAGTTATAAAAAGCAAGGGGGAAAGCAGACATCCCTGTCTGACCCCCTTCCTTATCTCCAATGATTTGGTAATTTCTCCATTTAATAATACATTGGCCTTTTGTGTGGCATAGATTGCATTCAACATTTTTACAAAATTATCTCCAAAATCTATCAGATTAATCTGCTTTTTCATAAAGTCCCAGCTTAAGTTATCAAAGGCCTTTTGTGCATCCAGGAAAACCAAAGGCACTTGGTTCCCTGGATGCTTTTCATAATATTCCAATATATCAATTATTGTTCTTGTGTTATATCTGATCTGCTTCATGGGAAAAAATCCATTTTGATACAGGTGAATTTTATTACTGAGTATTTTCTTTAATCTTTCTGCCATTACCGCCATAAAAATTTTGTAATCTGAGTTTAAAAGGGATATTGGTCTGTAATTCTTTCTTTGATTGACATCTGTGCCCTCTTTCAGAATCAATGTTATGTATGCCTCCTTACAAGATTCTGGTATTTTGGCTTCCAGTAATACCTCATTGCAAACCTCTAGTAACATTATCTCTAGTATATCACCTATTTCTTTATATAGCTCATTTGGTGACAGATCTGAGCCTGGGATTTTGTTTCTTTTTTGTTTTTGAATCACTGCCTTTAGCTTGTCTAAAGTTATTTCTTTATTCAACATCTCTTTTTTATTCTCTGATATTGGATAGAGAGTTCCTTCTTTCAAATATTCTTCTATTTTATTTAAATCAACTACTTCTTGTTTGTAAAGATCTTTGAAGTACTCTCTTACAATTTTTTTCTCCTGATCTGTCTCTATTATTCCATTTTTATCCTGTAATTGGTATATCATTCTTTTCTGATTTTCTTTTCTTAATTTATATGCCAGCCACCTTCCGGGTTTATTTGCATGTTCAAAATAATTTTGTTTTGTATATAATAATTTTTTAATTAGTTCCTCTTGATCTAAAATATTCATCTCATGTTTAACTAATGCTAGTTTGTTTATGATATACTCATCTCCCAGGGTTTCCATTTGCTTATTTTCCAATTTCTCTACCCTTTTTGTTAGGGCTTTCCACTTCCTCTCTCTTTCCTTGTTTCTATTTGCTATATAAGCTATCGATATTTCCCTTAAGTATGCCTTCATTGTATCCCATAGGTTCTGCAATGAGGTATCCTGTTTTTTATTAAATTTAAAAAACTAATCAATTCTTCCCTAATTTTTTGAATATATTCTTCCTCTTTCAGTACTTGGGAATTAAGTGTCCATCTACCTTTTTTATAATGACTATTTTTCCAAACTATCTGTATCACGTTGTGGTCTGCCCACGTGTTAGCCAAAACTTTTATGTCCTGAATCTCTTTATATAGAGAGAGCTCGGTATTTACCCAGGCCATATCTATCCTGGACCATGATTTGTGTGGGCTGGAGTAGAAAGTGAACTGTGATATTCCTGGGTTCCTTTTTCTCCATGCATCCACTAATTCTAATTCTTCAACCATCTCTATAAATTTCTTAGGCAATGTATTCCATTTCTTATATTGTCTTTGTTCACAAGCATAATCTTGTCTATTATCTGTTATTGCATTATAGTCTCCTATTATGCAAATTCTTAGGTTTCCAAATTCTATTAATTTTTTATATAAGCTTTTGTAAAATTCACTCTGGTTTTTGTTAGGGGCATATATCCCCACCAATAATGTCTTTTTATTTTTTAATTTTGTATTACCATTTCTACCATTACTATTCTTCCCAATTCATCTTTGTAAATCAATTCTGAGGCTATATCTTCTTTTATATATAATACTACCTCTCTTTTTTTTCTTCCTCCAATGTTGCATACAGTTTCCCCAACTTTTTATTTAATAGGTACCCTTTATCTCTATTCTTTATATGAACCTCTTGAATACATATTATATCTGCTTTTTGTTTTTCTAACTTAAAAAATATTCTTTTTCTCTTAGCTGGGTCATTTAACCCATTAATATTTATAGATATCAAATTCACTCCTTTATCCATTCCTTTCTTACTTCTATCCCTCAATATTTTTACCCGTCATTTGACTTCTCATCCTCACTCCTATTTCTTCTCTTCCCAATGTCTCCTCATCTCCTTCCCTCTCCTTCTCCTTCTCCTTCTCCCTCCCCCGCTTCTAGATTGTAACTCTTCTTGGCTTGGAATTTCATGATCATTTCTGCTGCTCAGTTCTTCCTCTGTTCCTCCTGTTTGGTTGAAGAATTCTTGAGCTTTGGTTAGGCTATCTATTCTCATCATGTTTTCCTTCCATATTGCTAGTATACCCTCTGGGATAATCCATCTGAAAGATTTTTTTTTTGTTTAAGTAATTTGTGAGAAATCAATAGTCTTTCCTTTGTTCGGGAATTCTCCACGGCACCTGTTTTAGAACAATCACTTCTCTATCTTTGTATTTTATTCCTTTGTTTCTCGTAACTGTATAAATTATATCCTTTACTCGCCTCCTTGCAAATCTAATATGCACTTCTCTGGGGAGTCTATGCTGTCTCGCGTAGCTCGTGTACACTCTGTATACGTCGTCCAGCTCATTCACCATCTCATTCCTATTTCTTTTCAAAAGCTCCACCAACATCTCCATCATCACCAACAGTAAGTTAACTCCCCTCTCTTCCTCCACATTCTGGAATCTAAGATAATAGGAGGCCTTGTCCATCTCAAGCTGAGTCAGGATCTCATTGGTCTCTTTATTCTGCTCCTTAATTGTTTGTTCCATGCGTTCCAACTTCTTTTGCATTTGATTAGCTTGTTTTTCAATCATTTTAATCTTCTCTTCTTTATTTTAATCAGTTCTTGAATTTGGCCTATCTTTCCATTTAAATTTTGGACTTCACTTCTTATTTTCCCCTAATTCATTTTTTAATTCCTCTTTCATTATTTCTCTTTCTGCTTTGCGTTCCGTATGGTTTTTGGACATCGATTCTTGCAATGTCAACATCATGCTTTGAATAGTTAATAGTGTGGTTTGAACCAATTGTGTACTGGTTTGGGCTCTAGATTTTTCTGGCACCAACATCCCTTCAATCGTTTTTTGGGTTGATGTTGCTGTGGGGGTGGATGGTGTTACTGCTGGTGTCAGTTTTCTTCCTACTGTAGTAATGGTGGTAGATGTGCTGGTCATATCTTTAATAATTCTTTGTTGTTTCTCCACTATCCTAGCTATATTCTCCCAAGTCATATTGCCTACTACCATCAATTTTATCTATGTTTTACAGTTCAATTTTCTCAATTCTCTAAGCTTTTATATTACTATTTATCTACTTGGTTTAATTTCTTAGAACCGTTAGGCGAGGAGATTCTTATCAGTTACTGAATTATGTTTTCAAACTTTCCAGCCCATTTTACTCATTATTACTCTGATTGTTTACTTCACATTCTATTAGTATTGTATCTAGTATTAATAAATTCTAATTCTAAATCATCTAACAGGTCAAAAAATCATTCAACTATGTTTAAATATATAACAGTGTTATAACCCCAATTACTTCTTTAAATTACTTGCTATATTTCAGTTAATATTACCTTACATATATAATAGGAATTTAAATTTCTAATTAATATTTTTCATATATATATATATTTCAATAATTCATAGTATTTAATGTAAGGAGAGTAGGAGAAAGAGAGGGAAATAATTAATTATCTCATCTTTATATTAATCAATATATTAAGGTCATTAATCTATAGTCAATCAAATATATGTAAAGAGTAAAAGAAAAGAAAGATACTCCAAAGGGGTTAAATATTACTTAAATTAAAACCTATTTCAAAGTAACCAATCAATCTTGTTTTCTTATTAATTAAATATGTACCTTAAGTAAATAGAAAGTGAGATTATACCGTTCCGATCAATTTTGAGGGGAAAAAAAGAGAACAAAATGAACACTCAATGAGGAGAGGATTTACAATCTCCTTTTTTCCTAGTGTTTCCTTAGTAATCCAATTACATCCAGAAATAACTTCAAGTCTCAATTCTCAGTTCTGTCTGGTACCCCTGCCACTTTACTCCATTCTCCCTGTCACAATGTCAGCCTCCACGAATTGCACTGTCACTCCTCTGATCACTTTCAAAAATTTCAAAGTTTCACAGTTCTTCTCTGCTATAAAATACTCTCCGCGGTATATTCATGTGACTGGAAATACAAAGCTTCCCTCATCAATAGTCACTTTTCTTTCCTTTCCACTTTCTTTTAAAAAGCAATTTTCCATTTTATCCGGAGCCATGGGTAAACAGCTCAGGCTTGCCGCCACTTTCCACCTTCCGCTCCAGCACTTCACACACATACCAATTACCTTTCAAATTTATCTATTAGTTATAATCCAACACTGATTCCTTTTGGCCTCTTTCCCGGACTCCAAATTCGATCTCGTCTCTCCGCTTCCTTCTCAAAGTTGTTCCGTCATGTCTTCGGGCCAGCCTAGCTCGCTGACTTCTTTTGCCCTGTGCTTCGGGCTCCCTTCTTCACGTCCAGGATTGCACTTCCCGTTTCAGTTCCAAGAGTTCTTCCTCACTTGAGTGATCCCACCAGGATCTAATGTCGCCTTGAATGGCTGCCCACAAGCAAAAACCCCAATGTAGGAGAGTGGATCAAGATTCTCCTACCTCGCCATGCCACGACATCACTGGAAGTCGCCAACATATGATTATGATGGTGGACTAAGACTAGTGACATCTTGGTTCAAGTCTACTTTCAGCCTGAAATTCACTGGATGAGAATCTTCACAGGGCTGCTGTAGGAAGAAGAAAGTGAGAGAATATCTGAAACCATAAGTCCTAAATCCTTATAGTTTTGTAGAAAAAGATGGATGACCCACCCTAAAAAGCTTTGTCTTTCACTCTTTGTTCATTGAGAACATCATGTTCTAGAATTATTGTTCTAAAGTCCATCTGTATTTCTAAGTTGTGGTCAGGAATATCTAACATGATGCTGATGTTGACTGATAGCAGCAGATGAAAGTCATAACAATCAGGGCCATTTTTAGGAGGGAAATCAGCAGCAAATCCTGAGCAGATTTTAGTTCCTAAAATCAGGTTTTGTCAGCCCTCCCAGGTAAGCCAGACAGGAAACATAACTAGATAAACTAATTCTACTTAGACTAAAACTAAGATTAAAAATCTTGTGTATTTGATATCACACACTTCCCCAGTGGTGGTATTCAAATTTTTTTCTACCAGTTCTGTGGGTGTGGCTTGGTGGGCATGGTGTGGTGTGGCTTGGTGGGTGTGGCTTGGTGGGCATGGCAGGGTAAGGATATACTGCAAAATCTCCATTTCCACCCCACTCCAGGGGAAGGATACTGTAAAATCCCTATTCCCTCCCCACCCCACTAACCTGATTTCCAGCTCTGTTCTCCTGTGCAGGGCAACAAAAGAAGACCCAGCCAATCAGCTGGGACTTGAGAGGCAGTGAACAGATGGGGGTAGGGCCAACCAGAGGTGGTATTTACTGATTCTCTGAACTACTCAAAATTTCCACTACCAGTTCTCCAGAACTGGTCAGAACCTGCTGAATACCACCTCCGCACTTCCCCCCACCACACTTTCAACCATATGATCAATAGGAGGGAATCCTTCCTAAAAATTTCCTCTTACCAATAGGCCATTGGATGATCCCTGTCTCTTGTCTGTATCTCTTCCCCTCATCCGTCAAGGTATTCTCACATACCATGACAGATTTCTAGTCTCCAAAATGCATAAAGGAATTGGTGTAAATTTTACACTGAATGACACAGTTCATATTATCATACCTGGCTTAAAATAATGATCAGACAACCATAAACATAATTAGCTTTTAAAGGCGGAAAAGTGAATAGAATTTATACTGATATTCCAAGTTGTCAAAAGAGAAAGAGCTTCTAATTCAAAAAGCCAAGATGGCTGTTGTGCATATTTTCCCTTCCCTTGTGAACACAGCTGATGGAAACCTTAAACAATGCTGCAAGTCTTGTGCAAAGATGTATTTGATGAACAACTAACAAATTGGTGAAACATTCTAACATAACTTTTAGTTTATGATTAAATCTAACGGGGGAAATCTAGAAGTCAAGAACCCACATAAAATTAACAGAAATACTGTTAATGTTCACTGTGTTTCAGGGTTTGATTTGGCATCTGCTAGTTTTTTTCTGCTTCACCAATGACAAATTTCATTATACCTGCACAACACACATTTTAATGAGCCCTGTATTCTCAAATTTACTTGCCCCTTCAATTCCATGTAGGCAAAATCCACAAGGTTCTACAAGATATTGCCTTCTGAGGGTCTGGCATATACCTAAAATCACTCTTATTCATTCATTATAGTGAAACTTTGGTAAGGTTTTTTCCCCACTAAAGTAATGTCTAGATGTATTAAAGAAAATGAAAACAAATCTATTACTTTATTTCTCCCTGCCAAAATATAGGATCCTTTTATAACACAGTTTCACCCCCAATCAACTGATAGTGCTATTTATATAACTACTAAAGCTCTCATGAAATGTGAAATAGTGACCCATCAGGTAAAGCATTTTAAGCCAAGGTACTTCAAATGGGCTAAGTTACCAAATGCACCCAAAATCTGGAACCCATGACTCCCATCGAACTGATATTTGACAAACTTTATAAAATATTTAATGACATAATACAAAATATCTTAAAACATTTCCAGTTGTCAACCTTTGTTTGATTGTGCTATACTTGGGCTATTTTCAAAGCAGAGCTATCTCTGATTATGTCCCTGAATTTTTCAAAAAACTTTTGAAATATATTAGCAGTTCTGCCATTGTTGAAGGCACTGAAGAGTCTGGTAAGGAAATATCTGAAAAGTTGACCTAGTTGGTCATGGGTTGTCCAGTTTAATATAATTATAATTTAGAATGCTTTCCTTTCTTGTATTAGTTACCTCATTATCCATCATATACAATGCTAAATCTGTGTATAAATAGATTTTTAGAAAACCTTCATCCTCTTTTGGAATGTTTCAGTAGCATTCATGCTCTTTCACATTCTATTTTGGCTTTTGATTAACAAGTGCCTGATCCTCATTTAAATATGTTAAAACACTCACTTCTTCTGATTAGCACAGTCTGCCATGCAAGTCCTTTTTTGCATTGCACTTTCTAATGACTAATGCATGCATTTGGATCCAGATGTAGTATATGCTTATTCATTTTTATTCTCATTTAATTTGACAGTCGGCTTCTGGTATGCATTTGTGTCAAATGCTGGTAACTGAAGCTACTATAGAGAAGAAAGATGTCTCCATTCATTGTTCATCTTAAAAAGAAAATCCCTGGAAGGTATTATACATTCAGCCTTTCTCAGTTTAGAGCAGAACCACAAACAGACAATTACCTGCAGTTATAGTTGGAAATATCGTGCTAGACAAAAGAATTATTCTCTTGATGAGGGTACCATGAGTAGGATGCAATGACACAAAAGGAAAAATGAGACCATTCCACGTAAAGCAAAATACAGTTTAAGTCTGAGATGAGAGGCCATAATAAAACAGTTTAGTAATGTCACCCACGGGAATTGGATATAACAACATACTCTTTGACTTAAGAGTATCAAACTCATATGAATTGTTGGGAAGCTTAAGAAAAGCTGTAGGACAGCTTTTTCCCAACCTGGTGCCCTCCAAGTAAGGGGGTGGAGAGATGCCTAATTTCCACAAACAGCATGGTCCATACATCTAGAGAACAGCTCAGAACAACTTCCCTAGCAAGATGCAGTGGAACAGTCTAAATTGTCTGCAGCAGAATAAGACATCAGTAATAAGACATTGTAGAATGTCTTCAATCAAGTTGACTTTTACTGAGTTCTCCCCTTTTCTCTAGAACACTCTGTGTATTTGAGCTATCTAATTTTATCTCTGTGGAGTAGTCTAGTCAAAGTGTTAACAGTCTAATGAATTTCATGCCTGCCAAACTCAGCCCATTAATCAGTAATGTCCATTAGCTATTGGTTTCACATTAGGTTCACAAAAATGATTTAAATAAGTTAAAAAAACAAGGTACCATATTATCTATGGCTATCCCAGCTTTCATGAGTTGCTGCTGTAAAGATTCACAGTGATTGCAGAGATAGCAACAGGCAGAACCTCCAGGACCACCCCAAAGTGACCAAGAAAGAAGTCTTGTTTGGGACCCAGACAAGACTGCAGGACTGACTAGGTTGAATCAGTGGTGGGAAGGCAGGAGAGGCATGCTGTCAATCAGTTGTTTATCAGTGCTTGCTGCTTGGCTGGGATATCATTCAGCCAATCACTGGGACTGGCTGAATCTTTACAGCATCAACTCATGATTCAGGGAAGAATTTGAAGGCCTTCACAATCTTCCTCAGACCCTCATAATTTAGACATACCACATTCAACATACTTCATTATCAAATTCCTATTGTCCATGAGTAGATTCATCCAGCATCAACACCATTATCACCAATTAGCTGTTAAAGATAGAGGAGCAGTAATGAAGCAGACAGTAATTTCCAACTTAGTGGCAGTGGTATTCCCCAAAGAAGCAGAGGCAATGACAGAAATCCAGAGATATCTGATTTCAGTGTTTCAGGGAGTGCAGCACTCAGATGAGAGCACTGAATAGCAGCAGAAACAGGATGGGCTAATATGTTGGAATACTTCAACTGAGTCTGGCAGTTGCTGCAAACTACTTATCCTAAGCAGCAGCCATTTTGCCTTTAGCCAAATGCCTCTTTGGGGGCAGAATTTTTTAATGCCAAGATGGGCATGTTAGAAACAAAGATATAGGAAGCAAATATCTATAAAAGAAAAAAGAAATAAAAAAATAGAAGCATAAATGGAAGAATTATACAAAAGAGATGCCCAGAACAATAATACTTATGAAGATTTTATCACTATATAAAAAAGCTTAAATATTTTGGGTACCTAAACAAAGGAAGAGTCATTGGAAAATATCTTTGTGCTTAATAAAATTGAATAACAGGCTGAAAGAAGACATGTTAACTGGATTTAAAAAACAAGCTGAAGACAGAGAGTAACTGGAAAGTATCACCAATCATAGATGTAGGAGGTTTTGAAGGAATTAAAAAAACAGTATCCAATAGACAACTCTGTCAAAATTATGTCTAATGACTTAACAATGTCATTGAATTAAATCTGCTTCAATGAAGCCTATCCAGATCAGCAACTCATGATATTTTAAATGTATAGATGTTCTGTCTATCTATAATGCTCTGAAAGTGGTATCTTTAGTATATATTGAAAGTGAAAACTTTAAAAGAAAATTAGGCAATTTTACTGCATTCAGATTCATTGACCAGCAGAAAGAAAAAAAAAGAGAAGAAAATAGTGTTTAAATATCCAGAATATTCAAAAATAAATAACAGAGTTGCCAAACTTTTATGGGATTTTAATATGGGAGAGTAGTTTTTCCTTTTAATACAACTAGCATTTTCCCATTCAACCCAAAACTTCATAAGCCATAGAACTCATTCCCAAAGAAAAAAGATTGTGTGAAAGTTGCAAATCAATATCTTATTAAAGTTCCTTCTCAGCAAAACTGTCTAGGAATGGAATGTTTGTTTGCAGTACTCCATTCCCGCCTTTCCAAAATGAAGATACATTGCAAATATTAAGATTTGCTTTCAAGTAAACCAAACTCGGGTTGCATTTTTTTGAATGAATGGATAGAGTATAATTTCAATTGCCATCCCTACTGTATAGGTATCATATCTGTCTTCTCCTCAAGGTGACTTTTGTAACCAATGTGTGATGCAGATCCTTGTGGATCATGGCCTTGTAAACAGCTTAACACTTTTCTTCAATTAAACTGTCTGCAGAAAATTGCTCTTTCATCTGGCATTTGATACGCAAATGCACTTCCAAGTTCTCAGTTGGATGGAGATTTTTCAAGTTCAGCCCTAATTTATTTATCTTAAAACAGGCAATGTACTATAATTTTACAATAAAGGCTTCCCAATCAAAGCTTACCTTATCCAGAGGTAATTAATACAAAGATTGTTGAATTAAAGATGTGAGTCTTGACACTTTGGTAGGGGGTAAGGGACATGGTCTCAAAGGCCCAAATTATGCCTGAAACAGACCAATTAACACCATGTATCTTCTTTTATGTTAACTTCAATTAGGGTTTCTTAAAATTTTTGAAGTTATTTTCTTCTTTACAGTCTCAGAATGTCAGAAATGTACATCAAAGAAAAACACTTCAGTGCGAACGCCATAGGTAACACTCATTTGCACACAAATCTGCATATTGCAAAGGAGTACAGAACTCCGTTTGCATGCATTATTGCAAGATCTGAGCTGATGAATTAAAAGTCTTAAAGATAACAGTCATATAAAAAGAATAAAACAAACTTATATCTATTTACAGAACAAACTTCCAAAAAGGAAATTAAAGTCAGAATCCATTCCTGTGCAAGACATATATGCTTCAACTCTTTTTTAGACATTTAGAAAGCTTACTTACAGGAAATATATATCTACAACCTTAAACTGACTTAAATGCCTTTTTCTCCCTTCCTCTGGAAGAAACTGAAAACTGTACTTCTGTGTGAGTCAGATAAAACTACAATTCCCAAGATTCTTTGTAGGAAAACATGCCCATTAAAATTGTAGGAAATCAATATATCTTAGCAATACTAACATGCCTTCTGATACCATTCTGAAGATCCTCATTTTCACTCCAATGAAAGGGCTTTTTAGTATCCCCTCTGCCAAGTTTGAGAACTCACAATCTTTTAACAAGGAGGTCAAACATTTGTGCACTGTATGTTCTATTCAGTGAAGGAAAACAGATGTTTGCTAATTAAGTTTAGAGTCTATTGTAGTCAATTTGCAGATAGAATTGTTCATTTCTGTACCACTATAGGTCCCATAGCTATAGAGTAACAATTCATGTAAGTTTGGCTTCTGCTCATTCAACTGTAACTGATATGTTTCTAAATGAAGTTTCAGATTAATCTCTCTGGTTTCAAGTATCAAGAACAAGGTTGGACAACTTAATAACAGTGTTCTAACTCTTTGATAACCATGATAGTTACCATCTAAGTTGAATATAACTTGGAGATACGATTTTATGATTTTTTTTTTAAATGATGGTGCTTCAGTAAACCTTTTCAATGTCATTGTGGTGACCCGGGGTGTGGCACAAAGGCAACACAGAGATAATCAGTAGGACTTTGCCCCCAATGTCCTGGTTACCTTCTGGTCTGGACAAAAACACTCCCAGGAACAGTCTGTGGCTGCAGAGGTTCAAGTCCAAAACGTCAACAGAAACTTTAACTATAAGTCCAATCAAGGCAAGATGAGGTTCTTAATCTGGCAGGGCAAGATAAGGAATTCCAGAAGTGAAGGAACCACAGTAAATCAACCCAGTTGGGAGGATGCCAGGAATGCAGTCAACACAAGATAAACTCACCTTTGTTCCCAGAAAATGCTCTCAGCTTGTATCTCTTTTAAACTCTCTTCCCAGGTGTGCCTAATGAAGGGAATCAGGGCCCTTTTTTCCCCCATAAGCCATGCAACCCATGTTGCTCTCTTCTCCGTTCAGGGGCATGACAGTCATTGCCATTGATTTAAGGGCTATGTTCTCACAATATGCTTAACATATTTATCCGCTCCTTATATTAGACCTGACTTCACATAATATACTGTTTATTTTTAAATAGTTTAAAATTAATGTGTATTCATGTAATGTAAATCTATATGTTTAAGTTATGTCTATATCCCAATTTTCATCCATAAACTTAATAATCCTTCCCATTTTTCCTGCAACAAACATCTAGTTGAACAAGAGAGCGAAAGAGAGATATCCAAAAATATCAGTAAGTTTCTATGACTGAAACTCACTGACCCTGACTTTCACAATTCCCAGTCCAATATTTTAACAATGCCACTTTTTTGAAAATTGAAAAAGGCAGTCATTTTGTGGAACAGACTCCTGGCATTTTGTGGAACAGACTCCAGACTCCTTTATCCCTGCTGGATATTCCATAAGCTCTAAGGCTAGGAAGTACTGTCAGGCCATTAACACATCAATGGTGGAACTTCCGGTGATGCCTTCTTCACTGACGCACCGAAGACTGCAATCATGCGTGGCTTCGATCCATGCTCTCTCGTCAGAGGGCTCAGAACATCTGTATTTGGGGCCAGAGCCACCCTGTATGGGTGGTGAAAAAGGGGAAGACTGCCAGCTGGGTCAAGGAGAGTTGCATCTCCCCTCCCTGGCTAGGCATACTCCCCTCCAAAATTTTAGTGACTCTTTAAAAAAAACACCTTGTTCTTTCAAAAGTGGAATTTGATACAAAATAAGACAAACTTTGTTACAATAAAATGGAAACCCTAAAAAGTGAAAAGTAGAAACACAGAACATTAAAATAAAAGAAAGAAGCATGAAGAAATTACTCTGCAACTGTTTGGCAATCTTGGCATAAACTTAATTTATGGAAATTGGACTATTTGATGAATCTGGGAAAAACTTACAGAGGAATTAAAAGCTGATGGCTGGAAATAAATATCAGATACTGGTCGAATTAAATTACTCGACAATCAGTTTGGATTTAAAAATTAATGGAAGAGATAAAGAAAATATAACAGAAGTGTTTAAAAATGACAGAACTTTTTTTGTAACTAAAAATGGAACTAAGAAACATAAAAGAAATGTTACATGAAAGAGGTGAATCATGCTGTCTTGCCTTACAAACATTAGAAATGGTGATTCTGGAGTATGAAGAACAACAAGGAGTGCCAGAATCGGAGGAGCTGATCAAAGAGGCCAGCTTCAATGAACAATTGGAGCAACGAACATTAAAGCAAAGGGGGAAAAGAATGGGAATTAAAACTTGGAGATCTGAGGAGGCAATTAAAAAGGGGAATGTTTTGAAAGCCAAACAAAGTAAAAATTAAACAGCAGAAAAGGGAATTACAGAAGAAAGCTTTAAAGAGGGAGGGAGATAAAAACTGGAGTAAGAAAGGGAGGGGGAAAATGAAGGAAAAATAAGTAATAAGAAAAAGGACCAGGAAATAAAGAGATATGGAAATTGAACAAAAATGAAAAAAATGTTTATTTAAAAGACAAAGAGATAATGGATAGATAAGGATTAAGAAAGGGGATTCTGCAAGGTAATGTGGTGTATTACAAATGTATTTGTAGTAATAAATTACTTAGAAGGTAGGAAAATATAGATTTTTAAAATGAAAAGATTGGAACTGATGGTTTCTTGTTATTAGATACCTGGTTTTTGTTAAATTATTCACAGATAAATGGAATCAATGTGAAAAAGAAACTATGATAAGTATATTAATTATGTTTAATAAATTCAAGAATATAGCTAAAATGAATTATGAGGATTGCTATAAGGAGATTAACATCAGTTTTTATGATCAATTGAATAGATTAATTTATTTGAAATTATAAATGATTTAATATAACTGAAGGGGAAAATACCATGTGGAATCTGGCCTAAAATGCATACATGTTATGTAGTTGTTAGGAGATTATTGTTATTAATTTTTAAGGTGATAATTAAAAAGTGATAAATTATTGTTAGGAATTAAAGGAGTTAATTAAATGATGTGTAAAGTAAAGGAGTGGTACTCAAGTTAGTAATTATAGGGAGAATTTTAAATTATTTGAATTAGGATGGAATCTTTGGAATAATGAAATAAGAATATGTGATGAAATTGCAAATGTGCCAAAGTATAATGAATATGAAGATATGAGAATTATTTAAAGTAAAAATAAATAAGAAATGAATAGAAAATATAAAAAATAAGTTTGAGAAAAGTATCTGAGAAAATTTATAGAAAATATGTAATGTAATGATGTGATATGAAATCAAATGTGAAAGCTGAATATGTAACCAAGGTCATGTTTGTATAGAAATGTATAGAAATGGAATCATGCTATTCACTAAAAAAGATGTTTTTGAAATGTGATAAAAATAAAAAACTTTTTACAAAAAAACCACATCAATGGTCAAGCATGCAGCTGAAGCTTGATTTAGGCTCTGCAACTAATACATGTTCGTCTATATTCTGTGGTTGTCAAGTCCTGGCAGAAAAAAAATGGAATGGGGTGTTTTATCTCCCTGCACTTTTGTTGTATATTTGAAAAATATACTAGACATTGCTTAGCATCTGTCTCCTGGATCAAAACCTTATTTCTGAAAGTGACCAGATACTTGTTGGAACTTACACCGGTGTTTATAACCATCAGCATGTGCTTCAGTTATAGTTTTCTTCTTCTTCATCTTCAACTAAAAGCTGCTTTTATTTGGTCCATAATTCAAAGAAATGCATTTATTCCTATTAACATAATATAAAAAATTGAAGAGGTTTTCTTCTATTGGAATTTTGTCTCTAACTGCCTGTAGTACAATTCCAGACAAATACAGCTACTATATAATGTTTGTGATTAAAACAAAGCTTTTCTGGTATACAGTGATTTCTTCGATGGGGATTATAGGCTTGTCAGCAACTGACTGCATGTGTGCGTTTGTGTATTCATGCTCTGGCGATCTGCAAGTTTCATTCTCAACTCACCAAGAAAATGGGACGTGACACGCAGTACTATGGGACATTCAATCATTTCTGACCCACTTGTGCTCTTGGCTTGTCAAGGCCTGGTAGAAGTGGGATCAGCCAGCTTTTAACATTATTGCAACAGTGCTGGGAGTAAGAGGATTTATGTCTTTACTTTAAGACATAGAACTGTAGCTGGGAAATCAAAAAAGTGGGAAAACCTAAGCAGATATGTTCAGTTATTTGCTGAATATATGCTATAGAACCATAAGAGGAGCCACTTAGGATCAAGCAACTTTTCCAACTAGATTTCCAGGCTTACGTTTCCAGCACTAACTCTGTGCTTCACTGCTTCATAAAAGCTAATAAGCACTATTTGATGGCAAATGAGTTCCCCCATATTTTGCCCCTCACCAAATTTTTTGTTTGATGTATGCTGCCTCTTGGCATGGAAATGGTGTTACACTGTCATAGCTAATTGTCAGAGATCAGCCAATTCTTTATGGGTTTATCTACTTTTGTAGGCTTTTGCTACATACTTTTTTGGTTATTTCTCAGGTTTAGTTGAAAGATAAAGTATATCTTCTGCCACCTATTTTATTGCATACCTCTTAATTTATCTGGGAAGGTTAATAAGCTCAATATATAAGGTTTATATACTTATATCTGGGCAGGAGTGGCACGGTGGCCTTAGAGGTGGAGGTCTTGCCTCACAATCAGGAGGCTGTGAGTTCGATCCTAGGTAGAAGCAGATATTTCTCTCTGGGCATAATGAGAATTTATCTGCTGAAAAAATATCTGCATTGGTGATAGGAAGGGCCATCTGGACAGTAAACACTCTGCTCCATTCAGTTGTCAAGACTCCACCCCGCAAGGAATTATGGGGTCATTAAAAGGAGATGATGATGATGATGATATGGTTTGAAAGTAAAGCCATCAAACTTCCCTTGAATTTTGTAGAAATCACTTCTGAATTAAACAAGTACAAAAGCAGGTTGAGTGATATGTTTCAATGAATCAACCATATGCTTTCAGAATTTCAGCAGTTTGTTGTATTCTTAACAGTTTAAAACTGAATGCATAACCCACAGTCATGTATGGACCAACATGCTGTGGTAAAATTCAGCTCCTATTAGCAAGAATTAAAATGGGAGGTAAAACCATAAATAATCATGCTAAAATACCAAGCCCCTTCTCCAACTGTTGGAATCAGTTCTAAAACTGTTCCTATTCCCATGTATACTCATTAAACTCTAAATACCATTGGTGAATGTGCTGTAAGATTAGGTTAAAAGTGATCTTATACCATAATATTATTGAAAAACTGAAGGGTTTTTTTTGGGGGGGGGCACGTTTGCACTCTTCTTAATTAAATTTACATACTATGGATACTAGATATCGTGTGATTTTGCAACTGTAAAAAAGATTGATATTACAAGGATGGAAGGATAACATTTTCCAAAAATGGCTGTTGACCTTAGCACAAGGTTATGCTTTAACTTCAATTTCTATGTGCAATGCCAGGGATTAAGCCTACAAAATTGCTGCGACTCAATTTCTTTTTTGGGGTGGCAGAAGACATGCATACCAGGGATGGGATTCAAATTTTTTTACTACCGGTTCTGTGGGCGTGGCTTGGTGGGCATGGCAGGGGAAGGATACTGTAAAATCTCCAGTCAAGGTGGTATTTGCTGGTTCTCTGAACCACTCAAAATTTCCGCTACCGGTTCTCCAGAACTGATCAGAACCTGCTGAATACTATCTCTGAAGCATACGTAGGGTAACCATAATTTAGATTGCACAATATTGCATATCAAAATTGAAAATGGAAGTTTATTTAACCAAAGTACCTCTTGATTTCACAATTTAATCCAGATATATGTTCATCTTAAAATCTCTAAATACTATCCAATTAATTTGTGTTTCATTATTCTAAGTCTATATTACTGTTTCTACATGATTTTATAAATATTACATAGATAAGATGGATATTGTTATTTGTAATAATTACAATGAAGAACTGGAATATCCTATATTAATAAATCAGTGCCTAACAGTCTTAAAAGTAGTAAGCACATTACTTATGAACTTCAGATGAGACTAATTCAACAAGAGATTTTCTTTTTACAAATTCTGGCACCCAAGGTGTTCTTTTAAGGTGTTTTAAGTGTTTTCCCAAAGATTTTGCCAGGCATATGTAATCAACTAAGCTCCATATAATTTTTGCATTCTCCTTCCCTTTATATGGTGGAACAGTAATTGCATTTTTCAAACTGGCAAGTACATGTGCAGTCTTCACATCTTATATAAATAGTGTGGCCTCTCCATGAGCATACAGGCAAGTCCTCAATGTACGACCACCATTGGGACCAGAATTTCTGTTGCTAAGCAAGTCAACTATTAAATGAGTTGTGCTTGATTTTATGCCCTTTTTTGGAACAGTTGTTAAATGAATTCACAGCAGTTGTTAAGTGAATGATGAAGTCATTAAGAAATCCTGCTTCCCCCATTGACTTTGTTTTGTCAGAAGCCAGCTGGGAAGGTCACAAATGCTGATCACATGACCACGAGATGATGCAACTGTCATAAACAACATGCCAGTTGCCCAAATTTTGATCACATGACCTTGGGCATGCTATGATAGTCATAAGTATGAGGGCCTGTTTTAAGTCACTCTTTTCAGTGCCATTGTAACTTTGAATGATCACTAAACAAATGGTCATTAATTGTGCAACATCCATATTTTAATACACTTCCCACTATATACAGTATCTTTACCAATACAGATATCTTTTTTTTTCAACACTGTCACTACAGTTAATGCATAAATTCATCAATTTGGTCAGGGAATTACAGCATTCATTTCAGTTCTACTCTGTACAGATCATCCATGTCATTCTCACCCACTATTTCTAATATACTCCATGAAGTATTCTGACTTCATTTTCATCCCAATTCATGTGATCGTTTTTTGTTTTAATTTCTTCACTTTCCTGAAGACTTCCTGGGTAGCCCTTTTCACTCCCAAAATGTTTTTTAATGTTCATCAAAATCATTCTTTAATTTCTCTACTTTTTTAATATTCACCTTCCTTGCTCTGTTTCAATACACTTCAATATATTCTGTATAGTTACCTTTTTCTATGTGCACTATAAAGTCTTTCTTGACATTTTTATCACAAACATCCTTTTTCGTGCATTTTTTTTTCTCATTCAGTTTCCTTTGCTTCATTTCAGCAAGTGTTCTTTCTTCATATGGATTTGTCACCCTTGACTTTGGAATGGGTGGCACTTTCCCAGACAGACCCAGTCCGCAACTGGGGGTTCTCCTGGACTTCTGACTCCAGACAGGTGGCAGTCGTGGCTAGGAGAGCCTTTGCGTGTTGTGCACAAATTGTAGCCTTTTCTGGACCAGGATTTCCTGTGGTCAGTCATTCAGTCTCTAGTCATCTCATGGCTGGACTGTTGTAATGTGCTCTATATGGGGTCACCCTTGAAGAGCATTAGGAAGCTACATCTGGTGCAGAGTGTGGCAGCACGGGTAGTTTGGGGGGTTTCCAAGATTGACCACTGTGACACCACTGCTCCGCCAGCTGCATTGGTTGCCAGTCTGCTTCTGGGTACAATTCAAGATATTGGTGATTACCTTGAAAGCCCCTCGTGGCATGGGTCCAGGTTACTTAAGGGACTTGAGGTTCTGTAGCATCCCACTAGGACTGGCCTGTACCACTCCTACTGACAGAGGAGGCATGCAGCAATTATTATTCTGGCTGCCAGGGTCCAAGAGGAGGGTCTTCTCTGCTGTTGTTCCTGCCCTCTGGAACATCTTGTCTCCTGATCTGAGGTTGGCCTCAACCCTCCTATTTTTTGCAAGGGCCTAAAGACATCGCCAGCCGGCTCGAGGCTCCAGTGGGCTGATGTGCAGTGGAGGTGGCTGATTAATAACAGATAAGTACAAAAATGCATGCATTTTTCAGTGTCTTAGCATGCCCTCCTTCCATAAATGAAGATCTGGATCTTGAAATAGAATCAGAAAAATCACTAATTTTGATATTTAGAGGATCTATTCAATGAACTGTTCTTTCTATTACACAGACGATATTCTCTGCACAGTAATTCATCCCTGCTAATTTTTCTTGGATACAAACCATGATTTGAATTTGTGTGTCACCTTGAAACACAAGGTCTAGTATGGCACATTGGCAATTGAAATCCCAGCATCCAAGTAGTTTAATTATTGGCAGAATAATTGGCAGAAGTGTTGTGTTGATTTTGTGTTCGTTATCAACTCTCAACATTCGTATATACGATTCGATGGTGTCCAATTCATTACTCCCTGAGAACTTGAAAGATACAAGCACCAAAGAACCTGAGGAAACTAAAAGTCACAAAGCACAAAGGGATTTCTAAAGTGCTTCAATGCTTTTTCCTCCAGTAGTATGGAGATGAGATATAAGACAATCTCATATAGAAATGATTATGACCTTGCAGGACTGGGCAAAGGTTGAGACTGGTAATATCTCCCTTCATAGAGAAATGCACAATAATTTTAAGCAAAGGTGCTTATCATATTTGCTAATGTGGCATAAAAAGTGCTTGCTTTTGTGTTGCAGTTTGTTAAATTTGCCAGCAATTGACTAAGCCTCTATTTCTCCCACACCTCCTTTCTGTCTTACCCATGCACACTGCTAAGATGCTATCCCCCAAGTGCAACATGCCCAATATATTCTTGCAGCTTTTATGCCATTTTCTGTTAATTATGTATACATGAAAGCACACAAATCAGCTACAGTTCTCCAGCTCGTGAGATATCCCTTTGAAGGGGAATTTAGTTTTGGTTACAGAGTCCCCTTGAAAGGTGTCATTGTAGGATTAGCAACATGTTGGCTTTTGTTCTGATCAGTTACCCTTCTGCTATCAGTCTATTCACACAAACAGAAAATTCAGTCAAATTATACAAATCAGTGTTAATGAAATATCATCAAGCTATTTAAAAGTATATTCTGCAGGTTCTGGGACCAGCACAAGTCATTTTCTAGATTTAACTCTTATCCCAGTTATGCTGCTCTTCTTTTAATGCATGCTTTGTCATGGAAGATATTTAATTAAAATCAGTTTAAAATGACATTTCTTCTGCTTGTAAATCATTAACCCTCCTCCCCGCTCAAAAATACAATGAATCCATGATGCTTTCAGCCCTAAACTGCACTGAGTTACAGTATTTTATTAGAAGATCACACTGCCATCTACTGGTGGTTGTATAATGTTGCCCAGTTTCTTTCTCTGCCCCGTCCCCCCCCCGTCCCCCAATAAAATGCTGTTAAATAAACAAAGATGGCAAAAAATGATGTGCTCCCAGGTGTACCACAGGCTGCCTCCACAGTGCTATAATAATGAAACTTTTAGTCTGTCTCCTGGATGCAAGCTACCAGTCTTCTGATTTCTTTGTGCCGACTGATTTTTACTTATTTTTTTTACCCATCAGTGATTCTAATATGTTTGACTGATATTTTCTAAACTCAAGTAAGGAAGAGATGTATACGGGAAAAGGGTTGTTTAAAGTCTTAATTATCAAAATACCCCATCCATCTTCTGTTATTTCTGCCTGCTACATTGAATCAGAATTACATGGATTATCACCAAATATCAAAAGAGTCTGGCCCCTGCTATCTGGCTTTATTAGTTTGTCTGATTAATTGATTGATTGATTGATTCAGACCTCAGCTTTTGGTATAGGTAAACACTCAAGGCAGGTTTGTATGTATGAATCTGTCTGCATATGTATACACATACACTTTCCAGTTAATCTTGACTGCTGCTTGCACTAGCCATGTAACATCCATATCTGTAATTTTCTTGGAAGTATGTTCGTAAGTGGCTTGTCCTCACCTTGTTGCTTGGTTTGAGAAACTGTGACTGACCCAAACTCACACAACTGGCCCCATACCCAAGTCAGGATTAGAAGCAGTGGTGGTATTCTACCTGTTCGGTCCAGTTCGGCCGAGCCAGTAGCAGCGATGAGCAGTGGAGACCAAACCAGTTCTCTCCGCCACTCTGCTGTTGGGCCCACCTGCCCACCCAGGTTCCCATACCTACCTCTATCCTCTGAATTTGAAGCGCAGCTGCTTTGCACAGCACAGAAGAGTGCCTTGCAGTAGCTGCTGAAATGACCGGGATCATGCAGGCTTGCAAGAGGTGAGTTAGAATGCCTCTGCGCCTGCACAAAGTGCATTTGGCATGTGCGTGCCTGCAAAGTATGTGCACACGCGCAAAGCACATCCACCAAGCCACACCTACCGAACCGGTGGTAAAAATATTAGATTAGAAGTCATGATTTCCAATATCTAATCTGATGCCTTTAATCACCACACCAGACTGGCTCTCAAAGGCAGCTAATACGATTTAAAAACAAAAGTAACTGTAGTTACAATGGCACTGAAAAAAGTGACTTATGAAGTTTCCACACTTACGACAATCGTAGCATTCCCCATGATCTGTGATCAAAATTCAAACGCTTGGCAGCTGATTCATATTTGTGATGTTTGCAGAGTCCCAAGGTCATGTGATCACCTTTTGCAACCTTCTGACCAGCAAAGTTAATGGGGAAGCCAGATTCACTTAACAACCATGTTAATAACTTAACATCTGCAGTGATTCACTTAACAACTTCTCTGGCATGAAAGGTTGTAAAACAGGTCAAAACTCACTTAACAAATGTCTTGCTTAGCAATAGAAATTTTGAGCTCAATTGTTGTCATAAGTCGAGGACTACCTGTACACTGCATGTATTTTCAGGATGGTAGGATGTAAATTGGCTCACAAGGCACTCTATAGCTCAGAATTCTGATATTTTCAACATGCTTGATGAGATGCATTTGTCAGAGAGGAAAGAGGTTCTTTTTATTGGCTCAGTTTAAAAAGAATTTTTTTTTTAGTACCTGAGCCGCCAGAGAAAGTTGAGGGAACGAACCCATTCCAAATTTGGGTCAGTCTTGTCAAAGTCTGGTCAGATGTAACAACAGTTGCTTAGTGACCTGGGAATCTCAAGGAGGCGGTGAATTAGTGAGATGGCTTTTTTGCCCATAAAAATAATTCTCTGCCAAGCCGTTATCGATCATTTTGACTGGTAACTTAATGACTGAATTTTTTAACTGTAATTTTTTTATGATTTTTCTTTATTGTTCACTGGCCAGTCATGAATCTGTAAAATGGGCACTTACATAAATAAGATATATAAATTAATTAAATAAATATATAAGTAAAAATACAATTGCAACAATGCAAATATCCATTTTTTGAAGTATCACATTAATCATGAAAAGAAAATACTCCAGATCAGGTACTTCTTTCCTCAAGTGTGTCTTTTTATACACAATCTGCTTAACATAGTTTTGCCTAAATATTGATAAACATTGATTGATTGATTTTTTGGCTACATTCCATGCTGCCACAATCCTGAGACTTTGGTGAATTATATACCATATGAAACCAAACAAAACATCGATGCAATCATAAAGCAGTAAAACAGCTCCATCTGTACAAAATAAAACAGCTCCATCTGTACAAAAACAAGAAGTGATAAAAATGGCAAAACAAGCTGGCTTGAAAATCTTTCTAAATGTTAAGAAGGAGGGAGGGCACCTACAACAACTTTTTGTTTCAGACCTCCTCAAAATGTGAGATCAGTAATATCTCTCTATTCAATCTTATGAAAGCTTTAATATTATTTTAATATTGGAATAAATGTTATTACTGGTTATTTTCTTGTATATCTCTATTTTATGATTCAATATTTAATTAACCAAATCATTTGTTTCTTGGAATATAAATAATGGAAAAGGAGGTACACAGAACAAAAACCTTGAGTACACAGAGCTTATGGAACAGATCTCAGCAGCAGTTCATAAGGCTGACAGGATCCACCTAGACCAACGAAAAGCTGGCTAATCAGGGACATAATCAGGAATGCGTCCCCACAAAATTATTTATCTGCAGCAACATTCTAGCTTGCAATCTTCTCATTCAAGGTAAAGCATATGATTCATATAGTTCAATTTCAAAAACAAACAATACATACCAATAGAGCAGTGGTGCAATTTTAGCTCTAATACTTACTTTCAACAGCAGCCCCTGTGAATAAAACAGCTGAGGCGCGGCAAACAGCTCTGCCGTGTGAATCAGCTGTGCTCTAAAAACCCAAAATAAAGCACAGGAAAGAGCAGGGGCGGGCAGGTGGGCCTACATGCTTGTCAGAGTGAACCAGTTCAGAGCCAGCTGATCATCGGAACTAGGGGCTCACCCACACTGGTCTAAACTGGGAGAATTCCACGCCTGCAATAGAGTGAAATTTTCATTCTGAAGCAATAGACCTGTTCTGACCCAAACCTGGTTCCAAGAGAGCAAACCCAAGGCAAAATATAATCTTTTTAAGTTTCAGCTAAGAATCCTGTTTCTTCACAGATAAAAGGCTGCTTCCAACTAATTAGCTCAGACAAGAAAGAACCTTGACAAGTTTTTTCAAGTCTGATAAAAAAAAACAGATAAGAAATAGTTTACAAGAGTCTTCAAATACCAACTATAATGTCCACAAGGCTGAGTTCAAAACTTCTTTGCCTTCTGCAAAGTGCATTCGTTCACAGCTGCTTTTTATCTTCTTGAAGGAGGGGCCATTACCTTACATCCTTACTCCTGAGTTGCCCATACTGTTGTAACTGTTCTTTCCTCCGAGCAATCCTTTGTGCATGCGCACTTGATACAGGCTCCTCGGGAACCTCCTCATCACGGTTGCCAGCCCCTACAATCTCTGAAGGCAGCAGTCCACTCCCAAATGGTCCTGGCTCCTCATCTGAGTCCATGCTCTCCTCAGTCGTCTGCACCTGCTGCCGCTAACCACAACAAGACCTCAGAAATCCATAATTATGTAGATCATCCAGTACTAGAAGATTGTAATTTACCTAGACAACAGAATTATCAGAACAAACATTTGAATTTGTTTCACATATTAGCTCTACAACCCCATTTCACCCTGCACTTTTAACCCATCAGGATTTATTCCAAGACATTCATCTGCTTTAAGTTGTATTTATACAATATAAGAAAATTATCTTGTTCTTTCCTCAATTCATGAGGAGAAACTATGTTCCTAATTTATTTATATTTATTTCTTATTACAGAAATCATATTACAGCAATATCAAAGAAAATTTAACACTAAATGAACAGTTGGATTCCAGCAGGCTATCTAATATGAATGCCCTTTGCTAAAATTAAGCTATATTAACTAGTCACTGGAGGAATAAGATGAATAATTGTATGGCTATAAATTAACAATGCAAACTATAAGCAGTGATTAATTTAGATAAGAACCCAGAAAAAATAAAACAGATATAACCTAAGATGAGAAGTTTCACTTAATGTCTAAAGCTTAAATCTCAAGGAAACACAAAGATAGCTAAGCATTACTATAACAAATCAATACCTTTTCCAGAAGAAAGTGTATAAAAGTGATAGTTCTAGGTAGCATAAAGAAAAATGAAAATTCTAATTCAACTTCTCGTGATATATATAATCGCTCAAAATAGTTGGCCACTAAATGCCAGTAAGTGCTAGATTGGATGAATCTGTGTCTTATCCACCCTAGTTCTTCTCATCCTTCTGCCTTGAAGTTCCATATTTAGTACTGTAGCAGTTGTTTTTCTAGTGATGAAAAATTTTCTTAAAAAGAGGAGTTTTTTATAGGACGCACAAGGAAGGTTGAAAATGATACAAGAATTACAGCAACAAAACATAAACATAGACTGGTGACCGTACATACAAGTTCAAGCGAGATATTAAAAAGACAAAGAACAATACGGATTTTATATGGAAAAACACCAATTAGACGGGATTCTACAAGGAATGGAAAAAAATGATTTCAAGAATATACAATTTTTTACTAGATTTTAAAATGGAAGAGGAGGTGGTCAAATAAATGATGGTGGTATGGGCAAAAAACATTGGCCACAATATAGATTTGGAAAATTGGGAAAAAATGTGGGGACTAAATTACAGATTAACCATATCCACAGCATACAGGGAAAACCTGTATAAAATGTTCTACAAGTGGCATCTACCCCACACTAGATTGGCAAAAATGTTTCATTTAAACCCAAATTGTTGGAAGTGCGGGAAAGAAAAAGGCACTTATTTTCATATCTGGTGGACATGCCCGGACGTGAAGAAATACTGGAATACAATCAGACAATGGCTAGAGGAAATTTTAAATCAGAAAATTGAATTTAATCCAGATTTTTTTATTAGGTAAAACACAAAAATACAGTAAAAAAGAAAGGTACATTATATTACATATACTAACAGCTGCAAGGATTTCTTATGCGCAACTTTGGAAGGAGAAAAGGATACCATCAGAGGGCACGGTTATAAAGAAAATAATAGACTGTATAGAGATGGGTAGGCTAACCTTGAAAATAAAAGACAAAGAAGATTCAATATATTATAGAGCCTGGGATGCCTGGTATGAATGGTTTAGAAATAAAAAGAAAAGAAAATGTCAATTAGGAAAAGAATGAGGAAGTATGTAATTATGTATATATGTTATAGAAAAGATTGAAGTGTAAGATGAAATCTATTGATTTGTAACAACAGTAAGATATAATGGTAATGGAATAAGTAACCATATATTGAAAAATGTAAGAAAATGTAAAAGATGTCTTGATGTTGATAACAATGCATATACTTTTATTTTATGTTTTTAAACTTTGGAAAATTAATAAAATATTTTTTTAAAAAAATAAATTACTCTACTTTTTTTAAAAGAAATTTTTTCTTCAGTTCAATTTGAAGATATGGACAAGATTTAGGATGAGAGTTATCCCTATAACTCTCATTGACCCTCTTGGTTTATTAAGGATGCACAGAGGTGTCAGGTCTTCTTTTCAATCTATATAAATATAACAGTAATTTGTTTTCTCTTAAAGATAACTTTAGGTCCCACTCTTCACAATAATCATTAGTAAGCGTCAATTTTCACATTTTAGGGTAATGTACTTTAGTGCTCTGTGATGACCTATTACTAGGAATTAAGGAATGAAATTACTGTATCTGGATTCCTTTAAACTTGACTTTAGCATGGATTTAAGAATGAGACATCTTGAATCACCATTGCAAATTAATTCAATTGTAGTAGAAACTGGCAACTTCTTGGCCTATGACATGCCCCAGTATTTAATTTTAGGGAGCTTGCTTAAGTTAAATTTTGAAACCTAAAACGCCATACCTAAAGCATTGCTTCTTAAAAAAGGATACAGCTGGCAAATCAACCTAAAATGAAACTTTATATTTGGGGATACAAACCAGTGGAATTGATTTCTATGAATATATGCAGAATCTTAGTCATCAGTACTATTTAGAAATCAAAAGCAATACAATATCCAAAAGGACGTAAAAGCTGCCAAAAAATTTAGAATGAATAGGGTTGTATCTTTTTTCTCTCATATAACAATAGTTGTCCACTAAGGAAAGCAATATTGTTTACTGAAAACTACAATGAAAATAACCTCAGAAAGTGACATTAAAGATAGAGAGAGAGATGGAGGTACTCTGAACTAATTCTTAGCTAATGCTAAAATAGGAAATTAATAGGAAATTCTTTAGCCAGAACTAAACTCACAAACATTTCTCTGTTAGACCTGTATTCTATTATTTAAAAACCCCTCCCTAATCCACCAGATGGTGCTCATTACCATATGTAATATCTAGTTTGCTCTTTCAAACTATCCAACCCACCCATCTTTTGTCCTCCAATTTTTTTTAATCCTGATTCTTAAGCAGGAGTGTGGGTGGTTTGGTTATTTTGAGAATGAATTTTCATGATGTTTTTAGACTGTTTTTAGATGTTTTTAGACTAAGCTACAGTCATTTTTAGGGGCTGGTATAGAAATCCTGCAAGAGAAGAAAATAAAACAAGTATCACCTGTGAAAAATCCAGCTCAAAGATATTCTGATAACTGTATTTATATTTTATACATGTAAAAACGTCGGTCACTAAGAAAATATTTGTATTGCTAACATAAACTAAACCTACACCAACCATTGTGCATCTGAAATTCTTTTGTCCTGCTTCTCTTTACTGCAATCCTAATCTACCTATTGAAGGTCCTATTAAATGCAATTCTATTTCCAAGGATTCTTCTTCTGCTGATACTATTTGCTTAGTATCGTCTACATTCACAATTATGTGTCTAATTCCAAAAGCAAAGCAATGCATAAAATAACAAAACCATTCAAACCTATGAAGTATTAATTAATGGACATCAATGGATATAAGAAAAAAAATTATCCTGGCTGGCTACTGTGTTTCAATCTGATCTCTGTTTGACCAATTATGTCTTCTCTGCTTCTCCTTCTCCTTTCCCTTCTCCTTTCCCTCCTTCCTCACCTTCTGCTCCTCAGTTTCAGAACTGAAAGATTTGTCTTTTCAGCCTACTACATACACAATCCTCACCTGCTGGGAGGCATGATAAGTTGCACTTTAAAAAGTAAGAAAGACAGAATTATATACAAATGATGAACATGTGATGGCTAAATGTATAAATTTCTATTGACAGGAGGAGAAGGAGAATGCATTAAAGGGATAAATAATTAGTTATAATATACAGATGGGCAGTGGGAGACAATGTGGCTAAAAGGACTGATATTCATATTATGTTAGAATTTAAGGGAGACCGGTTACAAAATGATATACCATTAGTAGATGACACCAGAGAAATTACAGGTACTTCTAATCAATATTGGAAATGTAAGTATATGAAATTGCATTTTACCATGTATGGTGTACTTGTAAAAAGCAAAAAACCCATTGTCCCAAGGGTGCTTTTCTAAAAACAACTGGATTTTCTTGTTTTTTTCCCTTGAAAACATTTCACTGAAGAAGCTTGGATGAGAAGTGAAACGTTTTCAAGGAAAAACCTAAGAAAATCCAGTTGTTTTTAGAAAAGCATCTTTGGGACAACCATGACCTAGATGATTGAGAATCTCCATAACAAAAAGTTACAACCTTCTTCAATATGGATATAATTATAAGCTAAAATACTCTTTTGTTTTAGTTGAACAAAAAATACAAATGCAGACCTGAAATGTAAAAGAAATACATACCATATAATCAAATAATAAGAGTAATATATCTCTCTCTAGTATATAGCCCATAATGGTAACATAATAACAATTCCACAAATATATGTAATTTTAATTTATTGGCAACTTTTGAAGGTTTTCTGGCGACCAAACTCAACATTTTTAGGTGACTGGGTGTGGCTCTATGGCCTTAGTGTGAGCAAATGAAACCTGGAAAAGTTAGGGTTGTGTGTTTTCATTATTTTTTTAATGGAAGAAAATTAACTGTGATTTACTTTCTTTACACATCTCAAAATGTTATGTACACAGCAGATCTTTGTAACATTTTGTACCAACATGCAGAAAAGTTCATTAGTTAATTAGTTTCTTTACTAAATTGATTTTTATAGCTCCCAATTTGAAATATAACTCAAATATTTTTTTTATAATACCCTGTTTCTCCAACAATACGGCCTCCCCCAATAGGAAGTCCCAGCATGTTTTATAGGCATGAAATGAAATTAAGCCCCTCCCCCCAAATTAAGGCCTATATTAAAACATGTGAAATGGGGGGAATGGCAGGGGGGCTTGCCGTTGCACACCCGGATATGGTGCTGCCTGCATTGACCTCGGCATTGGTGGGGCACTTGGTATTGGGAGACCTTCTGCCACCATTGCTTTCCCTTCTCCCTGGGCTGCTGCGGCGTTTAGAGCAACGCCATGGCGTTTGGCACAGCCACACGCAGCCAGCCAGGGCTCCTTCCTGCAACTGGAGCCTGGCGGAGACACTCGGCTTCAGGCACTGCTTTCCTGGTCAATGGATCTGCATCTCCAAACGCACCAGTAGCTCCAAACGCTGCAGTGGCACGGGCATCGGGCAGAGGCACTCACTCGGCGGGGCTCAACTTGGAGGAGGACGCGGCGCAGGCCGTCGCCTTGCCTCCCTGTCCATGGATGGGTGGGCACTATCACTGCCTCGGACGGCCTCTCCCAGTGGCCCCTTCGGGGTTGGGCTGGAGGGACTTGGGAAGGAAGCCAAGCTCGGGTCGGCCCGGCTCTTTCGCTTGGCAGGTAGGTGTACACCCGCGGCTCGCTTTCCCAGCTCTGCCAAGCCTGCACGGCTCTGGCACGGCCCTGGCGGAATGAGCAGAGGGCCCGACAGGGAGGCGCTCACTGCTTTCACCAGAGCTCTGCTGCCAGGCAGGAGGGCCCACCTGTCAGCTGTGTTGGGCGCCCCAGGAGAAGCTCTTCACGCTCTGCCCGGTGCCAGGCAGGGATGGCGGCTGGTCGCTTCTCCCAGGGTGGGCTGATCCTCCGCTGCGGCCCTGGGTGATTCACCTCCCCATGTGGGGGTGGGCTGCCCTCTCGGCCAGGGGAGGCTTTGTCATACCAGTAGTAGGGTGTCATTTTTAAAAGAATGGGCTTTGCCTTCGAACGATGCCCGGGAAGGCGGCGACAGGAGCGCCTGAAGCTGAGTGTCTCCACTGGGCTCCAGTTGCAGGGAGGAGCCCTGGCCGGCCCCACGTGGCTGCGCCAAATGCCATGCCGTTGCTCCAAATGCCGCGGCAGCACAGGAGAAGGGAAAGCAACAGTGGTGGAATGTCTCATGATACGAAGTGCCCCACCAACACTGAGGTCAACATCCAAGCCGTCACCGCCTGCCTGCCCAAGGATGCAAGGAGGGGAATGAAGTCACCCCTGAAAAGATGGCCTAGCCGTTTTTTGGGAGGCTCAAAAAAAAAAAAAGACCTGGCCTTATTATATGAGAAACACGGTATTTGTTTGTACTGTATATGGTCACCATCATCTGCTTAAATGTCCATATATATTTTCAGATTTCCAAATTATTTTTCTCAGATTGTGAAGTAAAGAAAGAAAAGTTTTACATAAGGAGTAAATTCTTAAGAGAAGAATAAGGGATCATACTTTACAAGCATTTTTAATAACTTTTCTTTCAATATGAGAAATGAGCAGTCTCAAATTATTACCAAAGCACACTTTGTCCCAGCAAAAGGCAATTATATCATGGAGTTTATGAACAAAGCAAAGTAATATAAAGTAATAAAAAGGAAGCACAATATAAAGTAAAATCCAGACATATTAAATTCCTAAATGAATATATAAAATAAAAAGAAAGTAAGAAGAAAATGTGGTTTGCTTTATTGAGAAAATCTCTTTTCATATTTTAATCGATAATAAAGTTCAGACTTCTGAACTTGTGACTTGATTAAAACATGGTTTCATTCCTGATATCACTAGTTCCACTTTTTCAAGTCATGATAATAAATGGAGAAACTAATTGTTGTATTATGCAGACTAATAGCATTCTGGACAGATAATTTTTCTATGTGCAAAATGATGTCCCATTAGTGACTATTCAAAAAGAGATATTTCTAATTTCAAGGAAAAAATTATTGTCTTCTACTTTATAAAAGTGAAACAAAGGTTTTGAACTGAATGTTACAAAGGAACAGAAGATGATAAGGGCTGAAGGTAATTTAGAAATCTACACTGTTCTTTATTTGCTTTAAATTCACATTGCTATTCTTTTATTGTAAATTTTTAACGAAGCAGATCTGAATGTTTTAAAATAATGGGGCTAATTACTGTGAAAGTTCATCAGGGATTCTGATCGGGAGCATGGAAATAACTATGCTGTTTGTCTTCCAACAAACTGATTCAAAAGACAAACAGCTTTATTGAACTACTCACAAAAATCAACAGGTAAGTAAAATGTGGACAATTGCAAAAAGAAAAAGAGTGAAAATTTTAATAGGTTTCTGCATCTTGATAGAACCTTGGTAATTCACTGAAAAATGTAAGTTTTCAATCCTTCACACACACACACACACACACACACACACACACACAATCTGTTCATATTAAATCAAGAACAAATTAGTTTATGAAGGTATAGAAGCTGATTGGGTTAATTCAAAAGCTCCAAAACTATATTTAAAAAATAAATTGCATTATAACAATTGGTTCTTTATTGCAACCATTTTCAATATTTCCCAGTTTATTTAGAATGGCCGTTTTAAAAATTAGAATAGATACAAAAATTTAGAAATGGGGGGATATTGTTATACATACCATTATCAAATATATATAAAATGAATATCAGAGGTTAAGATCAGAATTTGAAGAAGGATGTCATTAGGTATGCTGAAAAATAAAGCTATTACTGTTAGAAGAATGTAAAGCAAATATTAATAATTGAAAAATGAAGGATTATGTGCTGATACAGTTATGCACAACATTAGACCACATAAGATGGATTAATTTAGTGGTGCTTTTTGCATTATTGCTTTTGTACCAAATGATGACACTTAGACACCACATTGTTTACAAAATGATATTGATGTGTTTTTAAAATAAAAAAAAATTACAAAAAAGGGAATAGTTTGGATAGCTTGTGGGCTGATGAGAGACTGGAACAAGCTACGATGTGCGCTTGCTTGGAGAAGAGGTCAATCACCATCCAAATGACTCTATTTCCCCCACTCTCAGGAAGTTCTACTATGAAATCCATGGTGATTTCTTCCTACAGCCAGGAGGGGTCATCTAGTTGTTGGACCGGACCTGGGGGGTTTCCCTGGTCATTTTGTCATTGCAGCACATGTTGTTCAGCTCTTAATATAGTCCTCAGTGTCCCCTTTCACCTTTGGCCACCAAAAATTGCCTCCTGGCCAAGTGCAGGGTTTTTAGGACGCTGAAATGCCCTGCCTGCTTGGCGTCATGGCTTCTTTGCAGTACTTGGAGATGCAGGCTGTTGGGGGGACATACAGTTTAGAGCCCTTCCAGGCCAGGCCATCTCTGAGGGTCAGTAACTCCTTGTTGTCCCAGTACCGTGAATCAGCAGGTAGTTCAGTTTTTAACTTTTGAGTCAAACCCCCTCAGTCTTTGGGCTTGAGCCTTTGTGCTTCCTGCCAGGTGGTAACTTGGTTGGCTTGGTGGAGAGAAGGTATCATAGCATGGACCATTTCCTCATGCTTGCTATTATATTGTGGCATTCGTGACAAAATGTCAGCTAAAAGGTTCCCCCCACTTCCGGGATGTACTTTAAGGTGAAATTGAATCGGTTAAAGTACTGCATCCACCAGACCTGCTTTGGTGAGAGCTTCCGCGGGATCCTAAATGCCTCCAGGTTTTTATGGTCTGTCCATACTTCAAATGACACTTGGCTCCCCTCCAGGAAGTGGGGCCAGGTCAGCAGAGCCCAGCAGACTGTGTATGCTTCTTTTTCCCACATTTCCCACTTCCTTTCAGTCTGAGTTAGTTTTCTGGAAGTGTACAAGCATGGTTGCAGATTCCACTCTGCAGTTTTTTGGAGGAGGGCTAGCCAGCCATGTTGCTGCTGCTGGCGCCAGAACGACAGGATAAATCAGATCAGAACCCTGCCAAGACGCTATAGCCTACATGCCTGTCCCCTTCCCTTGATGCTCATTTGGTCAAACCTCTCCTGCAGGGTCTTTACTGCTAGCTCTGAGTGAGCCATCATGTATCTCCATTCTCCAGACTCATCTCCTCATCAGGAGGCCTTCCCTCTTTCCAATGTGGGGCAAAAGCGCCGACTCCCATGTAGATGTCATCCAGAGTTCCATCCCAAGCCTCTGAATGGAGCCTTGGCATCTTCCTCAGCCTAGCACACGTCCCCGGTGGTGGTTGTCTCTGCTCAGACCTTGGGCCTGATCACTGCCAGGAGGGCAACCTCCATCAGCATCGCCAGAGTCTGCAGGACTTCTGTGGGGGGAACTTCAGGCTCTCTGCAGGGGTCTCACCGGCACTGGCGGCTCCTTCCCTCTGCTTCTCCATCCCTGTGGTCTTCCTCTCCCTCTGCTTATTATATTACAAGTATCTGTTGAATGTGTATGTTCAGATGGATGTGAATGTGTATGTTCAGGTGGATGTGAATGTGAATAATATGAAACAGAGCAGGGAGAGGTAAAGAAATTTCCAGGAATGACAACAACACAAAAATCACTTTCTCGCAAGAGTCATTATAATACAAAACTAAACTCGAAGCCATGTTCAATAAATTTATTTCTTAGTCTTACATTTGTCTAAACAATCTTTACTTTTTTTAAAGATGTAAAAAGGTACATCTTGCTACCATAGCACTTTTCAAAACAATTGATGAGGAACCAGACAATCTTTTAAAGCGGGAATCCTTCCACATTAGTCTGTTGGGCAAGGCATCCCCAGCAGGAAGCAAAGCTGGCCCACTGAAGCTGGCCCACTGATTGCTGCACTGCAATCCCACTGCAATATGTGTGTACTGAGCGTTGGGAGTCAATCTCTGCAATCAGAAAGAGTCGGAGACATGCAAAAATATCTGCTCTCCTCAAGACAGACCTTTATTTGAAAGAAGTCATGGAAACACTACATTTAAAATTTTATTGTGCATCAATACAATGCTTGAGTCTCCGAAGGTGTTTTTTCAAAAGGCAACTGGACTTCATTTTTCCTTGACTATGTTTCACTTCTCATCCAACAAACTTCTTCAGTTATTGTTATGTCCCTGGAACTTGCCAAAGTCCCCACCCAGGTCTGTTCATGCTGCGGGGGCGTTTGCTGCCCCTCATTGGCTGGCCTCCCTCGACAGCCGGCTATAAAAGCCAGCTGCAGGGTCCGGCCAGCCGCTGATCGCTGGAAGCCTGCTCCAGGCAGGGCTAACACGTTCAGTCCTTTATTGTTCCAATAAAGTCTTGTTGCACCAAGCCCTGGTCTAGCCTTTCATTGCTCAACTACAACACTGGCGACGAGGATGGGATGGCTACCAGAGGCAATTCGCAACAGCTGAAATCACTAAAATAACCGCTGAGCCGCAGCCGCGCCGCCGGAGAGCTCGGTCAGCAAAGAGCGAAAGTAATAGCGTCTGTAGCCGCTTTGTTAGCAAGCTACAGAGGAAAGTGAAGCGCTGCGAGCCGCAGCCGCTCAGCACAAAAAGAGCGCGAAATTCAAACGGCTGTCGTTTGGATTTCTAGCCGGAATACAGCGCGGTGCTGTTATTCCGAGCTACTGACACTCACGCAGGCGCGATTTTCAAAGCGCTATCAGAGGCGGCAAGCCAGCACCGCCTACGCTCCCCAGGAGCGCGAATTTCAAAACGCTGCCAACAGTCGTTGCAGCTCAGCCAATTGTAGCCCAGAGAGAGAGCAGAGAGGTCCATGAAGCCTCTCCAGAGCTGAAGTCACTAGACTAACAAGAGCACAAGTGCCATTTGTGTCCCAGAGAGATTTCTCAACAGCATATCACACAAGAGCCCTCATCATGAACTCCAACCCAGCCTTTCCACCGTTCAAACCGGAAGAAGAAAAATGGGAATCATACAAGAATCGTTTTAACCACTACATCGACGCTATCGGTCTGGCTGATGCTGAGGAGCACAGAAAAAAGTCATTCTTCCTCAGCTATTGCGGAGCCATCGTTTTTGATACTGCCACAGCACTCGTCGCTCCACATGAGTTAAAAAATGTTCCCTGGCCAGAGTTGCTAGAAATTCTCACCAACCATTACTCCCCCAGGCCCTCACAAATCACGAGGCGTTTCACCTTCCGGATGAGGAAGCAAGCAGAAAAGGAAACCGTCAATCAGTATATGGCCGCCTTGAGGACTGCAGCCCTCCACTGCGGGTTCGGGAACTATCTTGATGACATGCTCCTCGACCAGCTCGTCTGCGGGGTCAAAGACCTTCACCTCCAGAGGCGACTACTCGCCAGGAAGGACCTCAACCTATCCCAGGCCGTCGAGGAAGCCCTGGCAGCAGAGCTGGCAACCCAGTCCGCCTCTGAAATTCAAGGCCCCGTTCCCAAACAAACCTGCGCCACCGTCCATTCAGAAGAAGTAGTCAACGAAGACGACCCTAACGAGCAAACAGACATCCACCGCCTCACTCATGCCAAACAACCACAGGCAGAAGCCAGGCTAGAAACCAACAGCGCACCCAAACACATCATCCTATGCCTATCCTGTGGAGGACCTCACTCAAGAGCTACGTGCAAATTCAAGGGGGCCATCTGTAACCAGTGCCACAAAAAAGGCCACATCGCTAGAGTCTGCCAGGCCGCGCACAACTCAGCACAAAAGGTTCCTTCCTTTTCCTATTTTGGACCTCAAAGGCAAGTACTCAATTGTCACACTTGCTACCATGCTAACCACATCTGTCACTCTATTAGTAAAATAACACTTTCCGTTCTATTAGAAGGTAAACCTTGTCGTATGGAGGTTGACACAGGGTCAGCGCTCTCAATCATCTCTTGGAGCACCCTCAAGAAAATCCAGCCCAGACTATCCAGGAACCAGCTCCAGAAGTGCCAGATCTCCTTGAGGGATTACCAGGGAAAAGACATCCCAGTGCTCGGCAAAGGCAAGTTCCTCGTTAATTTTAAAGCTTTTAAAGGCCACCTGCCTCTAGTGGTAGTTAACGGCAACCTTCCCAGTCTTCTGGGGCTTGATTGGTTCCCCTACCTCGGCCTAGGGTTAACAGGAGTCCATGCTGTCTCAGCTTCTGACACTGACTCCTTATTCACTGACTACTCAGACGTATTCAGCAATGAGTTGGGGTGCTATAAGGGGACCCCCATCTCATTTACAGTTGACCCCCAAGCGGTTCCAGTCCGGCTGAAACCGCGTAGAGTCCCATTCGCCATTCGGCCTAAACTGGACGCAGAGCTCGATAAATTAATAAAACAGGGGGTCATCGAGCCGACAGACTTCGCCAAATGGGAGACGCCAATTGTCACACCCCTCAAAAAGGATGGCAGTCTGAGAATTTGTTCTGATTACAAAACAACAATCAACCGCTTTCTACAAGTTAGCGCGTACCCAGTCCCGGTCATTCAACATTTACTGCATACCTTTGAGACTGGCAACATTTTTGCCAAATTGGACATGTCGCAAGCGTATCAGCAGTTCCCCGTTGACAACCAAACGGCGGAACTGCAGACCATTGTGACCCACAGGGGTGCCTTCCGGTGCAAGCGTCTCCAGTTTGGCGTAAGTGTTGCCCCGGGGATTTTCCAATCCCTCATGGAGCGTATACTACAGGGCCTCCCTGGCGTAGTACCCTACTTCGACGACATATTGGTCTCGGCCAGGGACAGACCCCAACTCTTCCAGAGAGTCAGAGCAGTGTTAGACAGATTCAGACAGCATGGCCTCAAATTAAAAAAGGAAAAATGTGCCATTGCCACTAGACAGGTGGACTTTCTGGGCTATAAGATTGACGCCTCAGGCATCCACCCCCTAGAGTCCAAGGTCAAGGCAATTCATGAGGCACCCACGCCAACCTCTAAAGCCGAGCTACAAGCCTTTTTGGGATTATTGAACTTTTATGCATCATTTCTACCTCACAAAGCATCAGTAGCAGAGCCTCTACACAGGCTCTTAGATAAAAAAGCGCCTTGGCACTGGGGACACGAGGAAGACACCGCTTTCTGCGCAGTCAAATCACTGCTCACATCTGACGTGGTCCTCATTCAATTCGACCCACACCTTCCACTGGTACTAGCCGCGGACGCTTCCCCTTTGGGATTGGCGCCGTATTAAGCCATAGACTACCCAACGGCTCTGAGGCACCGATTGCCTTCTTTTCCAGAACGCTCTCAGCAACAGAGCGTAACTATAGTCAGATCGACAAGGAGGCTTTAGCCGCAGTGGCCGCGGTTAAGAAATTTCATGAATTCCTGTTTGGCCACAACTTTGAGCTAATCACGGACCACAAGCCTCTCCTGGGTCTTCTTTCCGGGGACAAGCAGACTCCCCAAGTGTTGTCTCCCAGAATGATGAGGTGGACTTTATTCCTGGCGGCTTATTCGTACAAGCTCATCCACCGCCCAGGAAAAACGTTAAGTCACGCAGACGCCCTCAGCCGCTGCCCCCTGCCAGCTCCAGCAGAAGACCCGGCCCCGGTCCACGCCATCTTCGATGTCACCGAGCTCGACCTCCCTGTCACCGCTCTCGACATCGCCACCAAATCCAAGACAGACAAAACCATCGCCCAGGTACTGGACTGGGTGAGGAGGGGGTGGCCGGGCTCAAACCTCTCAGCCGAATTCACACCTTTTAAGACCCGTCAACAGGAGCTGTCTAGCATACAGGGCTGCCTGCTGTGGGGCACCCGGGTGGTTATCCCGGCCGCACTTCGCACACCAGTCTTAGAGGCACTACACGAGGGCCACCCGGGCATCGTCCGGATGAAGGCGTTGGCACGAAGCTACGTCTGGTGGCCGGGCCTGGACGACGACATCATCAAGTGGGTAAGCTCATGCCAACCCTGCCAGGAATCCAGACTATCCCCTCCAGTCACCACCCCCACAAAGTGGGAGAGCGCCAACGCACCTTGGTCAAGGCTACACATTGACTTAGCGGGTCCAATTCACGGCAAGACCTTCTTGGTGGTCGTAGATTCATATTCAAAATGGATCGATGTGGCCCAACTATCCACAACCACCACGCTAGCAGTTACCAAGGCTCTAACTCGCCTATTCGTAACACACGGGTTACCTGACACCATTGTTTCAGATAACGGCCCCCAGTTTGCCTCAACAGAATTTAGCCGTTTTGCCACAAATCTTGGCATCCGACATATCTTCACGGCTCCCTTCCATCCTGCCAGCAACGGATTGGCAGAACGAGCTGTCAGGTCCACAAAAGAAGCATTAGCCAGATTCAGCAAAGAAGATTGGCATCACAGGCTCTCCCGTTTCTTGCTGAGCCAACACTCGACCCCTTGCATGGTCACCAACAAATCCCCTGCAGAACTTCTAATGGGTAGGCGCCTAAGAACTGTGTTGGATAGGCTCCACCCTCACTATTGTCCTGACACCCCTCTCGCTTCAATGACGGGGGTCAGAGATTTTGTCTTGCAGGAACTTGTATTTGTGAGGAACTATGCCGGAGACCCACTGTGGATCCCAGGAGTGATAGTAGCCATCACCGGTCCCCGGTCGTACCGAGTCCAGCTGGAAGACGGCCACATCTGGAGAAGGCACCTGGATCAGCTACGGAAACGACAATGTACCCTCGCCAGTGTCGGATCGTGGGCTCAGGTCGAACCCCAGGTGCCACACCAAGCTTCCATCGAGGACCATGCCAGAGCCACTGCACCACCTACACCCGGACCCGGAGAGTTGGCAGTAGACCGGGACTGCCAGATGGATCCGCCACCGGCACCAGCAGACGGGACCACAACATCGCCAACCAGTAGTACCACACCGGTGCCAGTACAAACCCCAGAGCGAGACCACACCCCATCACCAACCCTACCGGGTTCCTTGGACTCTGAGACACTTGGTAACTCACTGGAGTTACGACGCTCGGGGCGCCAGCACAGACCGCCCGCTTATTTAAGTGACTATGCGTGTTCGCATCTGGGGGGAAGGGGTGTTATGTCCCTGGAACTTGCCAAAGTCCATTAGATTTCAAGAGCAGCTCTCTAATTTTACTAGCTATTTTCCTTGTACTGTCATGCTGGCACATACTGAGGCTACTTAGAGGTTTTCCACAGTCCCTAATCTGGATTTGTTGTATAAAGATTTACATGCCATGCAGTTCAGCTTTTTGTTTCTAAATGTCATATGCAATCTATGTGTATTTCTTACCTATTCCCACAGAGTGTTGCGGTTTTTACAGCTGCCTTTCATGAAGAAAAGCATAGTTCAAGAACAAATGTAACAGCGAAGTCAGTCCAAGAAGCAAAATATTATGCTGACTTTCTCTCCCCCAAACTCCACCAAAAATGAGTCTTTGGGCCCTGCAAGGCATCCTGCTCCAAGAGGCTGCACCGGTGCGATAAGTCTCACAAAGATTCATTTCTGGTGGAGTTTGGGGGAAAGAAAGAAAGACTTCTGCTGCTTTTGCTGCTTTCCTTGCATGTAGATAGTCTCTCTCTCCCCCCACCCCCAAGAACGGAGCTGGAGAAGGTATCCTGTGATCCCAAATAAAGAATGATCGATCGGTAGGAAAATGGGGTGGGGAATTTTACTGCAGACTTTTGGGGGGGCTTTCCCAGAGTCTCTGCTGCTTTCTGCAGAGATCCTGGGAAAACGTCAGCAAGATACTGTCAGTCAAAATTCATTTTAATGGTCCGTGGGATTTAAAATTATGAGTTTGATGGTCCCTGAGGTCCAAAAGGTTGGCGATCCCTGGACTAGATGACCTCGAAGGTCCCTTCCAACTCTGTTATTCTATGAAATTAATCTGGAGAAAGATTTAATATAGAATAGGCATAATTCAAGACCTCATATGTAACTACATATCACACAAACATAGGAAATGGTAAATAACACTTTGAACCACTGGTTTTCCAAATTATAATCTATGACAATAATTTATTTATCTAAACTTGCTTATGATATTGATGTGGGAATGGCAGTGTATATTTACTGAAAGTAGTTCTTCAATTTTCAGTAAAGGTGTTCTTTTTATTTCAAAATGCTGGTTTCAAAATGCTTCTATTTTACTATCTACATATCTTGATCGCTGTTCTCCCAAACTGATTTTCAAGCTAATATATAAAACTGAAAGTATAAAAACAACAAAACATATTAAAAGTATTGATTTAAAAAACAGAAATAAAATGAAACACATTAGCAACCATTTCATCACAATTCAACCTAAATAAACTTGAATTAAATTTTTAAACAGCTGAGTAGCTAGACGTTTTTGAACTAGGACCTAAATGAATTCAACCTGAAGCTAGTAGGATCCATTATTTCAGTCATGCAGTTTTCTTACAGAAAGCCCATATTAAAACACCTCAACTAACTTTCTGAATGCACAGGCAAGAAAGAAACAAGAAGTTATATTTACAAGTTAGTGGAATACAAGCCATTTTGGCACTGTGCCTTGATTTGTCTCAGAAGCAGCCAACATCGTTTTCGGAATTGGTGGAATATAGATCCACCAAGACCAGTGGGTTGGCATTCTACCTACCTAAATCTGCACCAATGAAATTTTCCATCAGCACGTACACTTCAGTTGAATTATAGCATGTTGACACATTCTTGTTTTATTGGCTCTTTTGGATATTTTCATTTATTTGGGAATGCTGTTAATGTAAGCGAGAGATCCAAAAAGATAATTCTGAATTAGGGCAAGCTAAATTGATTAAGAGTTCTACTCTTGTCTGGTTAAGATCTTAAGGATATTTCTGTTTCATTCAGGATATTTCTGTATTCCTAAATATTGTTAATGTGGACTAACAAATAGGAAAAGACTATTCCTATGCACATTCAGTCAAAGTTGGATTTACAGATTTAGAAATATAAGAAAAATCTACACGAGCCTTCTCTAAGAAAAGCTTTGTTAGATAACAGTAGAGGTCCATGCAGAATTACATTTTGTATCCAACAACTGCCTTTGTGAAATCCCCCATCAGTCTGGCACTTACTTCTTCTAGAGATTTGCAAGCTTTCATGCAAACTAGCATGGATTTCAGTCAAGTTTATAGAATAAGTTTAGATATTCTTATTCATATTTTGCAAAAATTTAAGCTGCCTGACAAATAGTTTACTGTAAATCTGCAGTTCAATGATCTGACTTGTTTGGAAAAATGAAAGGCATGTTGGAAAGTGCACCTTTTCTATTTTCATTTCTAATTGAATCCTCCCTTGACCCCTTTATTCCCCGTGGCTATATTTCACGTTTTGATGATAAGAAAAAGAATTTTGTGTTTGGATAATACAATTTTCTCACTTGCCTTTAGCGACCTTCAGCTCAATTTCCTCTCTCCAGAGACATTGTGTATTATGGAATTGAACCAAATTCCTTATTCACAGGAAAAAAAGTTCCAATTTAATCTGAATATTCAGCATTTTACACCGGTCAGGGTGATGGATGGCATATTGAAATGCTTTTAGTTTAGGTAATCAAATGGCAGAATTCAGACTTGTATTGAAAAAAATAATGAAGTCTATTCAATATTCTCGTAAGGTACAAAAATGCGCATTACCCAGGGGAAGGGAAGCTTTTCCTTATTACCTTACAGATATCATCTCCATTGCAAAAAGTACAAGCAGGAATTAAGAATTTATGTGGGTTAGAACATTTGTAAAGCAGCAGCTGCTAAGAAGATCAAGAGGAGGGCACTTTTCAGATGAATATATACTAAAAACTCTAAATTTCTATGCCTCAGCAATGATAACTACCAGGTTTGTCATGATGATTCACATTTTCACTTAAATATATATTTTAAAAATGTACTTGATAACATAAACAGTGGCAAATCTAGGTCAATTCTGGCAGAATATTATCTTAATGCCACCATTTTGGCATCATATAATTTTGCACAACCCCAGTCTAAACAATCTATCCAGAATGATGAAAATGAACAGGAATTACAGAAAACTTTCCACATCTCCTTTTTGGTAATTGTGATTACTGCACCGCTGTACTATTCTTGGGCCTTGTGACTCTTCTACAAATGTGTGGGTCCATAACTTATATAGTGAGTCATATCCATATTTATTTGAAACGAAGTACTGATCCAGTTAACAAAACTAAGTGATCAGAGAAACATTGTTAATGTGTTTTCTTTGAACAAAACATGCTTAATGAAATAAATATAACATGGTCCATTTATTATTCTGTTTATCTAGAAAGAATGTACTTGGAGATGGTTCCACTGAGAATCTAAACATTACTCTGTCTTTGCAACACAATTCTGTTCAGTTCTACAGAGAGCTTTTCAGTGAGGCTTAACATCAGATAAGTAAATAGAAACTTACTCTTCACATTTCTATGGAGTGGGTATCAGCATGTTATTGTGATGACCCAGGGTATGGCACAAAGGCAACACAGTTAAATAACCAAGAAGAGTCCCTTTAATTATCTCCAACTTTGCCCCAATGTCCAGGCTATCTTTGGCTGGAGAAAAACTCTCTCAGGAACAACCTTTAAATGGAGAAAACTCACTCCGAAAAAAAAGTACATACAAACTATAACTAAAAATCCAAACAAACCATGCTACAGAATTAAATTTATAGGGAAGGAGGAGGAATTGCAGACTTGAAAGCACAGCCAAACACACAGTTGGGAAGACACCAGGAACCCAGATAAGCCTCGACGATACCAGATAATTCACAATTTGCTTCCAACAACTTGCTGTGTGCGCAACTTCCCTTTTTAAACACTGTGTTCCCAGGTGCAGCTAATGAAGGGAATCAGGGCCCTTTCTTCCTCCATAAGCCACGTAACTCATGTTGCTCCCTTCTCTGTTCCTCCCTGCATGCCCCAGAATGAAGAGGGGGTGGGCCTGGATTTTCCTCTGAATTCCCTCTGCCTTGCTCTACCTCTACCTCTCCCCTGCTCTGCCCAGCCATACTTTGCCCTTCCCCAGTTTCTTCCACAGCCAATGGAGCCACACTCCCACTCCCTGTCAGCTGCTCAGCCTCCCCCTCCGAATCAGATTCTGACAGGGGCATGACAGTTATTGTTTATTTTGCTTGCTTGCTTGCTTGCCTCTCTCCCTACCTTCCTTCCTATGCTATAGATATTTATTTTTCTTCATGGATGCTTGATGATGGATGTCTGGGTGACTTTGGATCAGTCACTCTCTCTCAGCCCAACTCACCTCACAAGGCTGTTGTTTTGGAGAAAAGAGGAAGAGGAAGGTGTATTGGTATGTTCATCACATTAAGTTGTATCTGAAAAAAAGGCAAAATAAAATCTTATGGTTCATTTTAAAAGGCAACATAAAAGAAATAAGTAAATCTTGGTGGCATTTAGCCCAATTAGAACACGCACACACGGGGTGGCATGCCTTCCTATGGTATAAAGGAACTAAAACACAGTGGTGCTTTAGAAGACATTACATATGGGAGGCTCTGTGGTTAAATTGGGAGAAGACTAAAAGGCAATGTTATTTGAAAATTCTGGTCTGGCTATCAACTATTGAAGCATTTTCTTATCCTATAATATATAAAAAGGAACAAACAGTTAGATATAGTGAAATATTGAATGAAAAGGGTGAACTTAAAATCCATGCAAAAACTAGAGGAACAAGGTATACAGATGAATTGGTTTTCATATGTGCAAATACATTCTAGATATGATAAAGATTTTAAAACAGAAGGTTTCTATGATAAATTGACTGATTTAGATAAGATCTTAACAGATACTGATGAAAAGGTGATTAAAAATTGTATGGATATTTATTAGAAATTAAGCTAGGAAAAGGACAAGTCAAAGAAACAATGATTGCTTGGGGGAAAAATTTTGGATATGGGATTGATTTGAAGAAATGGCAAAAATTGTGGTCTCAAAATTATAAAATGACAATGTCAACAGCATATAACGAAAATTTGTATGAGATGTTTTGCAGGCGGCATCTTCCCCCAACAAGAATAGCAAGAATGTTCAAGAACAAATCTGAAAAATGTTGGAAATGTCATCAGATACCTGGCTCATATTACCATATGTGGTGGACGTGCGCGGATGCTAAAAGATATTGGACTAAAATCCACACATGGTTGGAAAAAATGACAAAAAAGCATATAGACTTGAAACCAGAGATACTTTTATTGGGAATTTTACCCGAAATATACAGTAAGGAATTGAAATATTTGATTGTAAATGTATTAACAGCTGCTAGGATTGTATTTGCTAAAAACTGGAAAATGAGAAAATTTCCAACGCAGGAGGAAGTTATTAAGAAAATAATGGAATGTGCTGAAATGACTAGATTGACATTTGAAATCAGAGAACAAAAAGATAAACAATTTTATAAGATTTGGGATTTATTTTATCAATGGTGAGACAATAAAACATGGTAATGAAATATGTAGATTTTTAGAATATAAAGAATATATAAAGATGTATTATTTTTATCATAATATAATTATAGGATAGATTTGGGGTGATAATATGGATTGTCATAAAATAAATCAATTAAAATATGGATTATCTCACAAAACATTAATGAATAATAGTAGAGTCAAATGACTGATTAATAATGATATCAATGTATTAAGGAATATTTGATAGATAATATGAGAACATATACCAGTGATTGTAAGTGATGACTATGAAGCGGATGCACAAAACAACTTGTAAACCAATCGACACACTCTACGTACATATGTGGAAGATGGTTTGATGTTTTTATGTTATGTTTGTTTAAAAATAATAATAAAACTTTTTTTTTAAAAAAAAAGAACACGCACACACATCCCACCAAGATTTTTTTTACTGTATCTTTTTTAGTAACCAACTTTTCATTTTTTCAGACATTGAATTGCAATAAAATCTCATGCAAGTATGCAAAAGGATAATGTATATGTCATATATGTACAGTAAATCCTATATTCTGGTCCTCCTCCACAGATTACAATTATGATACCTGTATTGACAGTGTATTCAAAAATAATTGAATAACCTAGGACTCTGTTCTTAATAGTAATTTAATTTGGATATTTCCAGCGTAAAGAACGCTGTCCATGCCTTTATTTTCCTAATAACTTTCTAATGTTCAAGCAGAATAGAGCTGGAAGGGACCTTGGGGATTCTTTAGTCCAACCCGCTTGCTCAACAGGAGACCTTATACCATTTCAGAGAAGTGGCTGTCCAGTCTCTTCTTAAAAACGTTAAATAAATTAATGTGATGATTGAATTATATCCCAACATATTAGGGTTAGAGTGTTTTACTGTTCCAATTCTGGGGCTTCTGCTTAAGCTGAACTGCTTTGCAAGAACAACAGCAACAACTATGGTTTAACAAGATGTAGTTAAAAGCAAACACTTCTCTTCTCTTCTTGAAACTGTATCAGAAGAGGAAAATAGAAACTTTTGCTGCCTATTCATATTAACAATTAACATGCTAATCTTGGTTTAATTCTGCATCCAATACTAGCTAATATTGCAATACCTTTATGTCTGATTGAAATTAATTGAATTGTATTAATAACATGCAACAAACTGAAAAATGTAATGCAAGGAATCTCCAACATAGCGCCCAGCGGTTATATTTGGTTACAACTACCATGATTCCCAAAACAATTATGACTGGAGGATTATGGGAATTGCTGTTCAACACATAGTAGATGAGGATCACCAGTGGGGAAAAAAAATGTTAACAATTTCTAAGCTCTTACTTTTTATTTGTTTCTGGAAATACAAAAACCATTTTGTGGTGGCTTAATATCTGATTTTCTACAGGAAAGTATCGTTCTAAAATATAAATGATACTAAAGAAAGCCAAGCTAATTGTCCCTGGGGAAGAAAATCAGTACTAGGGGAAAGGATTTTGAGCTGCCAAATGACAAAAAGGCCTTTTTTTCTTTTTGGAAACACTAAAACAGTTGAGAATTTTTTTCCAATGTTAGCATCTTGTTTATTCTGTAACAAGTCACCTTCTTGGTAATAGGAGCAACAAGGATCACAATTTAACAATGGTGGGGAATTTTCTCTTTGTGGCCTCAGGCTTGGAAGTTGAAGCCTTCCCTAACATTACATTTTTCAGCACAATACAGTTGGCTTACCTCAATAGCTGCAGTTACTATACTCAAGCTGAATACAATGCTGCAATATTGACACCAAAGTAGTTTAGACTGTTGTGCATTAGAATCTGAGAATGTGACTCAACAGCAAAGAAGATAAATGTGATTTATTTATTCCTGCATAATTCAAGAATATATTTCATCCAGAAAGGATTAATCTAATTCTAGCAGATGTGGTTAATTCAATAACCAGTCATCATTTACATTGCTCAAGACATACTCCAGATGTATTTCATCCCCACAATTAATATATATCAATAAAATTGATTACAGTAAATTTTACAACTAGAATGATGTAGAAATGAATTATTCCATGTTAATAATTCTAGATATCTGGCAAACTGGTTCTCTACTATATTTGGCAGGCCACATGTCTTGAAAGCAAACAGATTTTTCAGATTGTTTTGGTACTTTTTACAAGTTCTGGGTAATTGCTCCTCCTTAGTCACGGCTTTCAAACTCACAGCCTGTGGGTCGTATGTGTCACGCGCTGGCCACCCCCACACCATTTATCAAAAGGGGGAAAAGTCCCGATAGTCACGTGACAATGTGAGTTTGACACCCCTGCCCTTAGTGATGAGGATTGCTTCCATTAACACAACTTCAAGAAGTGAAAGAAACAAGAATTATTTACATGCTGTTTATTAGCCCTAACAAGTGTTCGTCAAAGTTGGCAGTTTAAAGATATGTAGAGTTCAACTCCCAGAATTCCCCAGCCAACAGAGCTAGCTGGGAATTCTAGGACTTGAAGTGCACACAACTTTTGATAGTATCAACCATGGGTATCCTTTTGGGACAGCTGCAGAGGATGAGGTTGGGTGGCACAGATTTGCATTGGTTCGGCTCCTTTCTCTGTGGCAGGTTTCAATCAGTATTGATAGGGAGTGAAAGGTCCAGCCCTTGGCTGCTGTTCTGTGGTATACCATAGGGCTTAGTATTTTCTCCACTCCTTTTCAACATCTATAGGAAACCTCTGGGTGAAATCATCCATCACCATGGGTTGAGATATATATTGTATGCTGATGAGACCCAACTCTATTTTTCCACTCCTCGTGAGCCAAGTGATGCTGTGGCTGCCCTTTCACGGTGCCTGGCAGCTGTGAGGGACAATAGGCTTCAACTGAACCCTGGCAAGGCTTTGGATATGTCCAAGGTCTGAGACTTTGTCATCCTTGAATCTGGATGGCGTATTACTACCCCAGAAAGACCTAGTCTGCAACTTGGGGGGTTCTCCAGAACTCACGACTTCTGTTCAAGGAACAGGTGGCAGTTGCAGTTAGGAGAGCCTTTGCATAATTTTGTGTTGTGTGCCAGTTGCGGCCTTCCCTAGGGTTCCCTGCGCTCAGTCATTCAGTCCCTAATCATCTCACGACTGGACTGCTGTAATGCTCTCTACATATGGGGATATCCTTGAAGAGTATTCAGAAGCTACACAGCTAGTGCAGAGTCCGGTAACAAAGGTAGTTCAGGAGACCCCAAGAATGGCCTCTGTAACACCACTGCTCCACGAGCTGCATTGGTTGCCAGTCTGCTTCCGGGTACACTTCAAGGTGTCGGTGATCCCCTATAAAGTCTTTCAGGGCATGGGTCAAAGTTATTTACGGACTGTCTCACCCCATAAGGATTGGCCTGTACCATTCATGCTGGCAGAGGACACAATGCTGCTGGTTTCATCAGTCCAATTATTTCAACTGGCAAGACCCAGGAGGTGAGCATTCTCTGTCATTCTCTGCTATTGCTCCTGCCCTCTGGAATATCTTGCCTTACAATGTGAGGTTGGCCCCAACCTTATCTTTTCATCAGGGCCTAAAGATGTGGCTTGCCAGTCAGCTTGGGGCCCCGGGGGGGGGGGTCAGCTCAATGGAGGTGGTTGATTGAATAATAACAGACCTCACTCCCCCCCCCAATTCTGTTCCCAGCATCCCATGTCTTTGGTTTTTAATGTTTGATTTTAACTTTTTATGCTTTAACTTAGCTCTAACTATAAGGCGCCCAGAGTTACCCTATGGTAAGATGGGTGACCAATAAATTTTATGAATAAATAAATAAATAAACTTAAAGTTGCCAAGTTTGAAGAACACTGCCATAAATTACCAAAGCAAGCTGTCAAACTAAAAAGCAATTCATACTGTAATCCTGCACCACTTTGTTCCTTTTTCCTTTCTAGAAGTTTCCTGCAGAAGAATAGTAAATAGTAAGTCAGACACTCTAAATTTATCTGAATTACATTCCCGCTCCCCCTTACTATCAAGGTGGGTAGAATGTGTAATAAGGCAACATTGTTCACATTTCTTGCCTGCATATGATTCTACTTCTGGATGGCATATGATCTGTAGCTCACTATTCTAGTTCTATTTTTGGTAAACAGCTGCAAGAAGAGGATGAAATGGCATAGCTGACTGATATGGGCAAGGTGCCAAACTATTTGATTTATCCTTTTAGCCCTTACATTAAAAGCTGGCACAGATGTGCCGTGTTTAGTTTAAGAGCATTCTACAGCTAGCAATACCCATTGGGAGATTCTCAGGTTTAAATTTTCTCCAAAATGGGCTGAGGAATGAATCTGTAGTCACATGAAAAAGTGCAGCCTTTCTAGATGATAAGCCCTAAATTCGTGAACATTAACACTCAAGAGAATATTAAATGGGTAAATATTCTTAAAACTATTTTGTAACATGGATAAATTATATTTCTTATCATAAGATAACTCTTTTTTAAAAGTCCCCTTTCATTTGCCATCACACTGACCAGGATGTGCTTAATTTACTGTCCCTATGGCAACTGTAGATGTTTATAGGGCAATGCAACAGGAAAATATTTAATGTATTTTTAACTCCCTTTTAATGGAATTTAGCAGCTGGATACACAACTGAGAGCCAGGAACACATGACATGGACAGATAGGATTTTGTTTTGTTTTGTTTCCCTCATATATCACTCCAACCTTGATAAATTAAACCACAAACTCTCTAGCTATAAGAAGATACTGGAACATGCAATAGTCACATATATTCTAAGACATAATATCTAGTTTTCAGTCTATATCACAAAATTGTGAAGAGATCCCCATATAATAACATTGTTTGATAAAAGCAATGTTGGGGATTTAGCATAATTATAATATATATTCTGTATATATTCTACATATTTTTGTAGTTTTCGGATGTTGAACAACTTTCTGACAATCCTTAGTTGCTTCCAATATAAAGGAGATATGAGTAGGTTGAGGATCGACTGGACCAGACTGTAATCTGTCCAGCATTCAAACCACTGCAAGAGTTTTTTTAATTGTTCTTGCTAGAACTAACAATATTTTACAATAAAAAATATCCCTATGCACCATTGCTTTTATGTGAATGGTTCAACTTATTATCATAATTCAATAGCACCTTTCATAAACCCTAATCTTGGACGATCCCAATCTCAATGACTAACATCAGAGTAAGCTATTCCTTAGCAGAGAAATATAGAAACACACCTGACATACTAAACCAGGGGTTTCAAACTCGCAGCCTATGGGCCAGATGCATCATGTGCTGGCCACTCCCACTCCCAGTTTAACCAAGGGGGGGGGAGTTGCAATATGTCACATGACGATGCAAGTTTGAAAACCCTGCACTAATCTATCAGCTTTCATTTTTTATCAATCTCTCCCAAAAGTCAGATATTTGTTTCTACAGTATTTTAACATTGCTATATGGTGATATCAAATCTAAACTCTCAACAGTGATGGATTACTTTTCAAGATGTCTTTTGAGGAAACCTGCATAAAAGTGTACCTTCAAAATAGAAGCTTTTTTAGCAACTGAATAGCCAAGTTATTACACACTTTCTTTTTTTTTAAAACAAGTTTTATTGGTTTTTAAAGACAAACAAAAACAAACAAAACATAAAAACATCCAACTTTCTTTCATAAATGTACAAACAGTGTGTCGGTTGGTTTACAAATTTTTTGTGCATCCATTTCATAGTCTCAAATGCAGTTACACTGCATAATAACTCATATTATCAATCAAAAATTGAATACCCTACTATCACTATTAAATAATCATTTGACTATAATTTTGTTCATTCATACTTTGCGAGATAACTATAATTTACTTAGTTTATTTTATAACAATTCATATAATCCTCCCAAATCTATCCTAAAAACATTTTATAGATATAACAAAAAAAGAGAAATACATCTTTGTATATTCATTATTTTTTAAAATTCTAGATATTCTATTATTGTATTTTATTATCTAACCATTGATAGAAAAGGCCCCAAATTTTATAAAATTGTTTATCCTCTTGTTCTCTAATTTCAAATGTCAATCTACTCATTTCAGCACATTCCAATATTTTCTTAATAAGTTCCTCCTGTAATGGTATTTTCTCATTTTTCCAATTTTTAGCAAATACAATCCTAGCCGCTGTTAATACATTTGCAATCAAATATTTTAAATCTTTACTGTATATGTCAGGTAAAATTCTCAATAAAAATATCTCTGGTTTCAAGTCTATATGTTTCTTTGTCATTTTTTCCAACCACATGCGGATTTTAGTCCAGTATTTTCTAGCGTCCTCAAAAGTCCACCACATATGGTAATATGAGCCAGGTATCTGATGACATTTCCAACATTTTTCGGATTTATTCTTGAACATTCTTGCTATTCTTGTCAGGGGAAAATGTTTAGTTTAGTTTCCAATAAATAACCATGCAATTTTTTAATCACCTTTTCATCAGTACCTGTCAAAATCTTATCTGAGTCAGTCAATTTGTCATAAAATCCTTCTGTTTTGAGATCTTCATCATACCTTGAATGTATTTGCGCATATGAAAACCAATTCATCTTTATACCTTGTTCCTCTAGATTTTGCATCGATTTAAGTTCACCCTTTTCATCCAATATTTCCCCATATCTAACTGTTTGTTCCTTCTTATATATTATAGGATAGGAAAATGCTTCAATAGTCGATAACCAGATTGGAATTTTCAAATAGCATTGTCTTTTAATCTTCTCCCAATTTAACCACAGAGACTCCCATATATGATGTGGGATAGCCCTGTGTTTTTGTTCCCTTATACCAGGGGTGGGCAAACTTTTTGGCTCGGGGGCCTCATTGACTTTTAAAATTTGACAGACGGGCTGCCACCTGGTGTCGAAATGCCTGTCATTACAAGTCAAAATCAAATGAATGCAATCATTCAATCATTCACATCAAACCTTAATTCTGTACCAATCTAGGCGGGCCGGATTAAAAAGACCAATGGGCCGGATGTGGCCCGCGGGCCATAGTTTGCCCACCCCTGCCTTATACCATAGAAAAGCATGCCACCCCAACAACAAATCATGTCCTTCTAATGTCAACAATCTAGTTTTTCTTAATGTTATCCATTCCTTAGCCCACATCAAGTTTGTAGCTTGGTAGTACAACTCCCAATTAGGCAAACCAAATCCTCCTCTAATTCTAGCATCTTGCAAGAGTTTTAACTTTATTCTCACTTTTTTACCTTGCCATATATATTTCAACACAATTTTATTTAAATCTTCAAAATAGTCCTTTCCAAGCCTAATTGGTATTGTTTGAAAAAGGTATAAAATTCTGGGTAAGATATTCATCTTGATTGTTGAGATTCTCCCTATTAATGACAATTGTAGATTTTCCCATTTCGTCAGATCTAACGCTATCTGTTGTTTAAGTTTAATGTAATTGTTCTCTTTTAATGTACTACATCTTGCTGCCAAATGTATCCCCAAATACTTAACCTTGTTCGTGACTTGAATTTTCAATAGGTCTGCCAGTTCTTCTTTTTGTCTTAGTAGCATATTCTTTGTCAAGATATTTGTTTTATCTTTATTTATTTTCAAACCAGCCACCTTACCATATGCCTCTATCTTTTCCAATAATTTTGGTGCTGTTTCTAAGGGTCTTCCAAAATAAAGGCCAAATCGTCCACAAAGGCTTGTAATTTAAATTCTCCCTTTTTAATTTTCATTCCTTTTATACTCTTATTGTCTCTAATATTTCTATTCAACACTTCCAAAGTTAATACAAATAGCAAAGGTGATCGTGGACATCCTTGTCTTGTACCTTTACCTATATTGATGGAATCTGTCAATTCTCCCTCTATCATTACCTTTGCTGTTTGCTTATGGTATATGGCTTCTATTGCTTGAATGAATTTTCTGGTGAAACCCATCTGTTCCAATAATAATAGCATGAATCTCCAATTCACATTATCAAATGCCTTTTGTGCATCTAAAAATATTAAAGCCATTTGCTTTTCAGAGTGTGCCTCATAGTATTCCAAAAGTATCCAAAATTACTCTCATATTATCTTTGATTTGTCTCTTTGCAGAAATTCATTTTGATCAGGATGAATAAAATTATTTAAGTATTTTTTAAGTCTTTCTGCCAAAATTGAAGCAAAAATTTTATAGTCTGCATTTAGTAAAGAAATAGGTCTATAATTCTTGATTTGCAGTGGATCAGCCTCTTCTTTTAGAATAAGCGTAATATAGGCTTCTGACCATGTTTTAGGTATCTTCTTCTTTGACATAACTTCATTCATGACTTCTAGCAATGGAAGGTTCAGCGATTCTTGTAATGTTTTATAAAATTCTGCCGGAAGCCCATCTGGACCTGGTGCCTTTACATTATTTTGCTTCTTAAGTGCTTCAGTTAATTCCATCTTGTTATATTGCTTTCTAACATTTTTTCAGTCTCTTAAGGTATCTTAGGTAGATTAGCATTCTGTAAGTACTGTTTGACTCTTTCCTCATCAATATTCTCTTGCTTATATAGTTGCCCATAAAAGTCTCGAATAATTTCCTTTTTCTCTTTATTACCATAGCAAACTTGACCTTGATCATCTATTAACTGCAATATTTTCCTTGATTCTTTCTCCTTTCTCAATTTGTATGCTAACCATCTACCTGGTTTGTTTGCATGTTCAAAGTAGTTCTGTTTAACACTTCTAATTTTCTGTGCTAATTCTTCTTTCTCTATTTGACCCATTTTGTGTTTAATTATGTCCAATTTTAGTTTAATGTCTTTTTTCTGTGGCGTTTTGGTGAGAACTTTCTTTTTTATCATTACTCTAAGACTTAAAGGGACACCCTAAGGAAAAGGAAAAATCTGTAAGTTTTGACAGAACGGAATAAGCGGCGGTTTTTAAACGGAAATGTCAAAGTAAGGCTTGGCTTTTTATTTATTTATTTCTTATTACTGGACTTCTGTCGCGATTTAACATTTGCTAACTGGACTGGCTTTTTTCTTATTTACATCTATTTTTTCTTCTCTTTTTTGCTTTGCAACATTTTAGGTTAGAGGCTCCCTTTAGTTACTTTTCTTTATATGTATATGTGTGTGTGTGTGTGTGTGTGTGTGTGTGTGTGTGTGTGTGTGTGTGTGTATATATATATATATATATATATATATATATATATATATATATATATATATATATATATATATATATATATATATATTATAGTATATATATATATATATATATATATATATATATATATATATATATATATATATATATTCTTTTTTTAACTTCTATTACGTTTTGCCTGGAAAAGGAGGGGGAGAGTGAGAGTAAAGAAACTTTGTAACACTGCCAAGTTATTACACGCTTTCTGTTACCCCTCTAGCTTGGCATTGGTGAGGAAACTTAGCTATTCTAAGTGACATTCAACATTTTAAAATATTTGACTCATTTCAGTGGTGGGATTCAAATATTGTTGCCACCGGTTCAGTGGGCGTGCTTTGCTCTCCGGAACTGGGCAGAACCGGTTGAATACCACCACTGACTTGTTTCTGGTATACTAGAAAATTGTAAAACTTTATATTAATCTTTTCAGATTACCAACCTGATCAAAACATAACACATATAGAGTATAATTAATCGGCATCTTTCCCCCTCTCTCCTTTGTCTATGAGGCATTTGGTGCAAGATTATCATTATTGTATATCATTCAAAACAAGTGACATGAAGCAAGAAAAGCCTTGCAGAAACCTCATCAGTTTTTTTAACATATCCCACATGTATCCTGTGTAGGCAACTTCACAGAATTTGTCACCCTCTACATCACTTTTGCAAGGATTTTGATGTAATCCGTTTACATTCAACGATAGACTTTGGTGGTCATACAGATAAGAAAGATGATGTGAGCAAAACTCAAGGTTTCCAGCAAATTTACAGTATCCTTGTCTTCCTTCTCCTGAATGAACACAAGTTTGTTCAATGAAATCATGCTTGAAAACATCTTAATCTAAATGGCCAGCTTGCTCTGGGATAGTAAAAGCAATCTGAAGGCTGTAATTTGCTGGATCCACTTTCTGATGCCTGGAAATACTGACAGTCATTTTCTCTTGCAATGAGAAAGCAGCTTTATTTATCTGATAATAAGAAACCTGCAGCACTCCTTCTGGTTATAACTATGAAAGTATTGATAAATTTAAAAATAATGTTCTGTGTAAATATCCATTATCTATATATATAAAAGTGAAATACCATTCACACATCATCACAAAATCCCCAGAACCATAAAGCCTACAAACTTGAAATTTGGCATGTATGTTCCTCTTGGCTTCTAGGTGCCACTAAGAAAGGATTTTTCAAAATGACCATCAGAGTATTTCTTATATTATTATTAACACACTCTGATGCTAAGGAGTTCTACTCCCCCTTCCCACCTGAAAATGCAAAATACAAGCAAAGGAATTTTAGTTTCACAGCACCAAGCAGCTTTAATACAGAACAGTTGAGCTAAGCCATGCCCAGGCTCCTTGCTGTCTCTTTCTTGTTCACACTGCAAATACTGTTTCAGTTTCCAAACAGCCCTCAACTCTCTCACACACTGACAGGATGCTAACCAGATGAATACCAATGGATGCTAGTAGGCAGAGGCACGATTTTTCCCCTTATTTTCCTCCCCCCAAACTAAGCCTAACCACATAGTTTTGTAGCGAAGCATGGGTATCAAGCTAGTTTTCCATATGATGAACACAGTTGTTCAAAATATGTGCTAGGTATCATTTGCCATTGGTGTCCTCTCTTAAACAACTTCAGTTTGCAAACACGTTTTCCCTGTCTTCCTCTTGAAGGCATATTCCAGATACAGTATTGTAGGTATTATTATACACCTATTCTCAACAAATATTTTTTAAAGTCCTGATATTTTAAATATAACTTATTTATAGTATAGTATCTTCTTTTCACAAGACAGTTGTGTGATAATTTAACCTGTAATACCTACCAGAACAAAAGCAAAAACATCTACTGCAATAATATTTTTCATTTCGCTACCTGGAATTAAAATCTATTGTAATCTGTCAGGCTTCCTAGAGACTTCCTTCAAAGCTAATGAACATTTTTGCACTTTTGAGGGTTCTTCCACACAAAACTTGATTGTAGCTCAAACATTCTCACTCACTGCGCTTTAAAGATCTGCACATGATGTAGTTTCCTAAATTGTCATTCCTAAATTGTCTAATTTCATATTAAGTAATCTGATGTTAAAATGTGCTTTTCATTTTCTCCCAGTACAAGTTTTTCTGTGCATGATTTGGGGCACTGTGTTAACAACTATGTCCTTATTCAGCAGAAATTGGGTTCAATTCAATTCAGTTCAGTTTATTACAGTCATAGACCAGGACAAATAAAAACACTCAGTGAATATCCAATTAAAATGTATAGAATAAAATATCAGATGAAATCTATGATAAAATCCATTCTGTCAATTACACATGGCCTGACTATACTAAAATTACAATCCATACACTGTGAGGCCTGTAGTCAGTTTAATACTAAAAGGGAAAAGAATACGTAGTGCAAAAGGTTTGCTACATTTGTTGTATAAAATAACTATGGTGGATTAGACATGTTTCCAACAAATCCCCAGTGCTCCTGCACAGAATCTAGGCACCTGCACTGTAGTTATGGACTGTTCATCCTTAAGCAGCCACTGAAGATAAGGATATGGTTTTTTTCTAATATCTCTGTAAAATGAACATTGAAGGAGTATGCGACCAACGGTCTCCATCTCTGCTGAGCCACAAGAACAGAGTCTTTCAGTCAATTGTATCTTTTTATACTTTATACTTTTTTATACTATGATGACAGTGCCACCAGCCGCTCTCATTACCAGGGCAAATTAGAAATTGATATTAGTGCCAAAGAAATTATGCTGTCAGAATTGTGCCTCCCCTATAGACAGAAATCTTACCAAACAAAAGCAGACGACTTGCACCATAAAACATCTACTCGAGGAACTATTAGGAGGAGCTATCTTCTTCCTCTCACACAAACTGTGATGTCTCTTGCTCCCTCATGGGAATCTGAACAAGACGCCATCTCATCTTGAATAAAAGATACCGACATAAACAAATGACACTGGAGTTTTTTTTGCCGGTTATAAGTTTGCAGAAGTGTTCACTGTATGGTAAAAACTCTAGGTATGCAATAAATTGGAATAATTCATGTTACCCATACATTTGTGGGGGAGAATTAATGTAGAAGAAATCAATTTTGCATTAAAACTGATATATATTTTGAAGTCTTTGTTGGTTCTACCGAAATGTGTTAAACAGATTTATTTTACTGTTAAATTTTTATGAAAGGGGGAAATAACCATGACATCTATTTTAAAGTTACATCTCTTCTATTGAGGTTGTGCTTTTAATTTTCCTGATTTTAACACTACAGGTAGTTCTAATATGAAATCGCAGTCTTTGAGCTCATCAAGGTTTATGATACCAACTCAGACTCTCATTAAATCAATGTCTGCTCTTTGAAATCTCAAATGTCTTAATCAATGTTTATACACAAAATCACATCTCTGAACTTGACTGTATGTTCATGAGCAAAATCACGCCTCTGCCCATATGGGATCCTCAAGCACAACTAAATGCAATGCAACTAGTAAAGCTAGGAAGCTTCTTTTGGCCATGGAAGTGGCACCACAAATACTTTTCCAACAGAAAATGGGACTTGTCCCTTTAAGGAGCTAGAGCAAAAAAGAAAAGCCTCTGCCCACAAACAGGATTTCTCGAGATTAACATGAATGGCTGCGATTGAGAATTGATTTTGAAACTGAATAAATCAATTGAAGTTGATTTTACTGGAAACTAATCAAGGAGAGAAGCAACCTAGAACTAGGGAGAAATTTCCTGATAGTTAGAACAATTAATCAGTGGAACAACTTGCCTCCAGAAGTTGTGAATGCTCCAACCCTGGAAGTTTTTAAAAAGATGTTGGAAAACCATTTGTCTGAAGTGGCGTAGGGTTTCCTGCCTAGGCAGGGGGTTGGACTAGATGACCTCCAAGGTCCCTTCCAACTCTGTTGTTCTATGACCTTCAAGGTCCCTTCCAACTGTGTTATTCTATTCTATTATTCCAATGACTGAATTTGGATTTAAACATTAAGCACTTCTCCAGAGATCAGCGTGTTCACTAACATGGAAGAGGTCAGAGGCATTAAAACCAGGCTTTCAACTTGCCAAATTACTGTTTCCCAGGGAGAAAAAAAAAATTACAAAATCCTTGACACTGTTTTCTGCACCATCTATATTGTGTAAAATCATACTTTTGTGGCCACAAGCCCCTCAAGGGCTAACGTTTGCAGAATTAAAACCGCATATTGAATCACAAGGTTCTGGCAGCGTCGGTTGTTGCACGCGGCAAGCCGCTTCCCGCACAAACCCCCTCCTAACTGCTGCAACTTTTCAAACCGCGCTTCTGCACGCGCCACCTTTCTTTCAACCCGCCAATCAGGAGGCAGCAGGAGTTGACGCGCTAAGCTCAGACGCTGCTGCCGCCGCCGCCGCGAAGCCCCGCCCCGTTTCTTCCTGCCCGCTTGCTGGTGTTTCGGCCTCCTTTTCCTCACCTGCCCCTCCCATCTCCGCCGCCGTGGCGGACGTTTCACGCGAGTGTTTTTGGCTTTTTGTTTTTGTTTTTAGGCCCGACGGAACGCGATTGCAGCTAAAACAGGGAGGCGTCCGGGAAAATCCGGATGTATGGGGTAATCCTATTTATAAACACTTACTGTTGCTTTCTGGAACTAATAACTGGGCTTTGGAGTCGCTCCAGCGGCTGAGTTCAGCTAACCTTTTGCGGAAGAGCTGCCTTTCAGCCACGCTCCCACCAACGGTTGTTTTTTGTTTTGTTTTGTTTTGTTTTCTTTCCACCTGAGAAAAGTTTTTCACAGAAAGAGAAAATAGAAGGCCTTGTGTTGGCGTTGCTTCTTAGACCGGCTCTATTCCGCTCTTGAAGAAACCGCTAAGGTCTAAAAAAAGAAATAAATAAATAAATGAAATCCCCCTTTTTTGTCATGAAATGGACCTTTTTTTTTTTTAAGATGGAGGAGGAAGGGGGTTAGCCAGGGGTGGCACGAATTATTTGCAGGAGATTGAAGTAAATTTTCTGCTAGCAACACTCCAGCTCCGGGATCCTTTTTCGAGCACTTAGGGATAAGGCAAAGGATATAGTAAAAGGCCTTTTTTAAAATAAAATAAAAATCACCCAGTAATTACGATCTATTCCAATATATCTGGTCTAAGTAACTGAGAAAACTGAGCTTTGGCAGTCGACTGCCCAAATGTAGTACAAAAACACTAAATTTTCTTCTGAATGCTACCCAGAATAAGAGAGATTGAAGTACAGGTAGTCCTCGCCTTTCAACATTTCATTTAGTGACTGAAGTTACAACGGGGGCGGGGAAAAAAAAGTGACTGATGACTGTTTTTCACACCTGCGACCATGGCAGCCTCCCCATGTGACCAAAATTCAGATGCTTGGCAAATGAGTCATATTTATGACAGTTGCAGTGTTCTGGGGTTATGTGAACACTTTTTTGTGACCTTCTGCACAAGCAAAGGCAATGGGGAAGCCAGATTTCACTTAACAAGCGTGTTACTAACTTAATTGTGGTGATGCACTTAACAACTATGGCAAGAGGTGGTAAAATGGGGCAAAACTCACTTAACAAATGTCTCACTTAACAACAGAAAATTTGGAGCTCAATTCTGGTCGTAAGTCAAGGACTACCTATATTTATTTGCATTGACTTTAAAAAAAAAAACTTCACGCTGCTGTTGCTTCCATTGCTTATGACCACCTGTTAAAAAGTTATCCTTAATAAGGACAAGATAGAATGGCTATGCAGTATATTTCATTGGTAATGTTAGAAACTCTTCATTGTACATAACCTAATATGTACTTTATAATTCTCAGAGGTGAAGTAGAAGTATTTTAGTCATGAAGTGTTTGATGTGTGCATTTATATCAGGTCAGGAAGAAATGAATTCAATAGATCTTACTCCCAAATAAAAGGATATGTACTATAAAGTTTCCTATTATTAAATTTGAATGGGGCTGAAGTCCAGTATATTTACTGTGAATGCTTCAAAAATAATTCAAAAGCTTCAGGCCACATGCTAGAACAACATCACTGCTCAGCCACTCATAAAGGCATCCATAAGTTTGTTTCAGATTTCCATATGAGTTTGACAAAAGATGTTTCATAAAGAATTACCTTTAATAAGCTGTCTCCATAAAACAGTTCTGTTTTGTTTTGTTTTTTTCCAGGTTTGATTGAACATGGATGTAGCTACTTGAATTAGTAACAGAAAGATACTGTTGTACGTCTGTAATGTCTGAAGCAGTTCTTCTAAATTTTTCAAACCAGAAACAAGCTGATTAACTGAATCCATGCTAGTGTCTCTGGTTCATGTTTCATAAGATTTAATTATAGATAGCATTATTTTGACTTTATTATGGTAAGCTAGTAAAGTTGAGTATGATAAGCAATTGAACGAAGAGTTGTATGCCTTAAATCAGCAGTTCCCAACCACACCAGGGATCAGTTTTGGAAAAAAAATTGTTTTTCACGGACTGGGGGTGTATGATTTCACACACAACCTAGATCCTGCACAGGTGAAGCTTTGCTTCTTCGCTCTCTTTGTGTGCCCTAGTTCTTAACACGGACCGATCCCAGTCCGCAACTCAGGAGTTGGAGACCCCTGCCTTAAATAACCTTGTAGGTTAATACATCTGGGACTTCATTAATTGTTCAATTCTAATTTATGCTGTTAATTTATGTTGCACATATCCAGATCAAATCCTGTATCAACCTCCACTTCATTTTAAAATAAACCTAAAGAAATGAATACTGGAAAAAGGTAGATTCTTCATATGGTTTTCTAAACCTAGACTATAAAAATACAAATGCAAAATGACAATAAGAGGTACAAGAAACATTGGTTATTGGTCATATGGTATTTTGCAACCGAGATCTAGTATTCCAACATAAAATTGTTTTTCTTTCTCATATTCTAAAAATGTTCTATAAAAGCATACTACTAACATACCTCAGTTGACAAATTATGGAAAGAAAATCTTTAACCTTCATGGTCTGTAATACCACAATCTAAAACATGTAAAATTCTTAATAATATCATATCTTTTTTGTTTGCCTCTTTATATTTTGGGTGGGTGAGTGGGTAGAGGAAGACAGACAGACAGATTTAATAATCTTAAAGGAAATCTTTTTAACAGGCACTTTGTCTTTCAGGTGGAAATCTGTTTAATCTGATTTGAGAAGTTCATCTATTTCCTTCAAGCAAAAAATAAAAGGAGGACAAGATGCCAACTGTGAAAGTTTTACAGCCTGTACTAAAAATGAAAGTGGATGAGCTCTTTTTGTGCTGGTTGAGTGAAACAGCAACTCAAGTGATGCTCAAAGACTATTTAAGAAGTATAACCAGTGAAGAAAAGATTGAAATAGGTAGTGGTGATGCTGGAGACAATGAAAATATTATTTCGCAAATTAACTATGTCTCCAAACAAAGCATGTTAGGCAGTTTGATGTCTCCTTTGACTCCAACAAGCCCTCCTCACCTTTCTACTGCTCTTCCATTCACTACGCCAACAAGTCCTAGGAGCTATTCTGGTATTCGAGGAAAGCGCAGATCTTCAAGTAGCAGAAATGTAAGTGGATTAATTATGTGATCAGTTACCAGATTAGATCAAAATTCTTGTACTGTAACAAGCTATTGATACATTGGTATGTTGCTGCCAAAATGTTATTTTATTTAAAATGTTCTCCATAGTTCCTGATACATGCAGTAAGTTGAGTACGGGATCTGTCCTCATAAGCAATTTTATTCACTTCAAATGACTATCCTTCATTTTAAACAACATCAAAATATTACTTAAACATGACTTACTATGGAACTTCTTGTATTTTGATATTAACATTAAACCAGAAGTTTATTAGAAAAGTACTTTACAGAATGAAACTACTACTATGGCACATAATTTTATCAATCCAGAATGTGTTTACATAATAGATTTATTGTGAGGTAGACTAATCAATATGTAGCTGTTTATGTTGGTAAGTAATAAACATAATTATATTTTTAATCTCTTTTAATGTTATTTTGTACAGTACTGTTATTTTGTGCAGTGCCAATGTAATACGAGTAGTTCTATGTCTATCAAATAAAAATCTTCCTTGTAATCCACATGGGAAAAAACATGAATGTATTTCACTTTATCAATACTATTGCAATGTATTTACCTTTTGAGGGCGTTACATTCTCAAAGATTTTCTTCACTTGAACTTCAGTTCTTTAAGTTGTAGTAGATCAGGGCATTTAACAGTTGTGGCAATATTCAGAATGGCTTGAAGCTGATAGCATTTCCTTTCTTCCTCCAATAATAGGGTAGTTATACCCTAACATTTAGTTTTGTATTTAAGAATATTAGTTTTGATGCATATTAGTTTGCTTCAGTTCTTAATGTTTCTTCCTTTCTTCTCTCCAATAAATAGCATATCAGGCAACATTGATGGTAGAGAAATTTAGACATTGCTTCGTTATCTTCTGTTTAAAGAAGTTATTTAAATTACATTCTTTTATTTAATCCACCTGCTTCATACAACCATAATATGTGCTCTGAAAAGAAAAAGTAAAATCTTTGTCTAATCTTAGTGGACTGAGCAGTCTAGAAAGTCTCCATTTATTAGATGAATGCAGGTAACAAATTTAATACATTTTAGGATATTTTACCATCTGGTTGTTTATATATGTTGTGATTTTTTTTCTGTCATGTAGACTTGTACAGAAGCATGTAAGTACAGATTAGACATAATGAAGAACTTCTTGACAGTTATAGCTACCAACCATTGGAATAGGTTTCTTTCACCAGAGATTTTCAGAGGATGAATAGTCATCTATTGGGAAACATGTAATGAATACTGCAGTATGGAGAAGGCTGAACTTGATGACTCCGTATGGTCCTTCCAGTTCTATGATTTTGTTGGCTATTTCTTTCTTTCTGGCTATTTCCAGTTCTATGATTTTGTTGGCTATTTCTTTCTTTTTGTTGGCTATTTCTTTTGTTGCTTTTCTTTCAAAATTATAATGTATGCCAAGAATTGTTTTCAAGGAAAAGAAAAGCATCAAATGCATTTAGGTAATAATTGTAATAATTGTAGAACATCTTTCCTCATTAACTTTGTTCTTCATAGCATGAAGAATAAAAAGACTAATGAAGATGATTACTGAAGAATGTAACTGTAGTAATATGTCGCACAGGAGCCCAGCAAAAACTATTCGCTAATTATATCTTGTATAAACATTAAAACGCCTTGTACTGTATGAGTAGGGGACAACAAGCTGCTTCCATTTATTTGTGACTTGGCATGTCCCACAGGTTGATTTAGTACATGCCGTGAACGGTGGGTTGGCTGTGATATCAATAGCTTTTATGACTGAGTCTTAGTGAGGGGTTTGCTCTCATGACAAAAGAATGAATTACAATAATTGTAAAATAAAAGCAGTAAAAAGTTTTTGAAGCTTCCAAATGTCTGTCAGTTCTCTACTGAAAGAAGTTTTTATACACTTCTTAGATCAATTTTTTTGAATGTATCAAATGTATAGACATAAAAGAGACATAGGTAGCAACAAAACTAAAAACAAATAAAAAAAAGTTTTCAAAGTTTTAAAAAGCAGAGGGAGCACCTCAGGCCCTCAACCACATATTGGCTTGCATGCTTTTCTTAGACACACACAGCCCATGCCACTTGGCAGAGCCAAATCTTGATTCTATTCTGGAAGGACAAAAGAACCGGGATGATGGAGACAATGATGGAGAAGGCTTTCTTCCTAGCCCCCCCAATAAAAACTCTTTAATTAATGGTCCCTAATATATCCTCCCTGCCTAGCCAGGTGGGACATTCGGTGTAATTGGGACAAGATGGTTCTTCAGGTAATTTGGTTTCATGTCATGAAGGGCTTTAAAGGTAGTAAGCAGCACTTTGAATTAGATCTGGAGGCAAATTGGCATTTAGTGCAGCTCACATACCAGAGATATTATATGTGCAATTGTAGGGTTACCCAATATTGTCTATGTTCCTGCATTCTGCATCAGCTTCAGTTTCCGAATAGTGTTCAAGGGTAGTCCCATGTAGAGCGTATTGCAGTAGTCCATAGGGGAGATCAGGGTGTGAGTTTAACATAATCAAAAAGTTATATCATAAAGCAATACACATGCCACCAAATCTACCACCAAACTATATAGATAGACATCTTCAAAATATAAGAGCTGTCAAAATACATCCTCAAGCAGGGCTGATGGCAAACGTTAAAAAGAGTCATAATAAAGGTCTAATTAGGGTGGAAGAAGAGTTGTTAAAGTGTAATTGTTACTATTGATGACAAAGCTATAGTAACCAAACATTCCATTCTCCATAGAGCTGCTGCGAGCATCCAGAGTGGGAGGTGCTCCAGTCTTCGCTCTCACAGGCTGAGCTATAATTGAGGAACTCTCCTTCTCCTCCACATGACTCCTCCGTAGCGTTCCCCAGTTTTAGCTCAGCCTCGTAAGAGACAGGCAGCATTTTACAGCTCTTCCTTGGCCGATCCAGGATCTTTCTAGAAATAATTCAGGTTTGATTTCCTTTATTTCTCCTTTGGTCCCTCGCAGTTGGTGTGCCTGATATCTATCTAGTGGGATGTTTTTCGCCCCTCGGGGGAGAAAAGGGGAGCCTAACAGCCCTTTAAGCTACCCCCTCCCTGCCTTCCGTTTTTAGCCGGGCTGCTCTCAGGCAGCGGCTTGCTGTTTGCACTATTTATAGCGCTCTATAAGTTGTTCCTTCCCCCCAAGAACGCTCATTAGAAGGTGAGCTCGCTCCCTTCCGCCCCTCCTGCTTTGGCAGATTATCTGCTTTTTCAATCGAGGTGGCGTTTTTTCTTCCGCCTCTGTTAGTTCGCGTCGGCCCCGGCTACCATTTTGGGTGTGCCTCGTGGCCAGATGCCATTTTGGGTGTGCCTTGTGGACGGACGCCATTTTGGGTGTGCTTCGTAGACGGACGCCATTTTGGGTGTGTCTTGTGGCTGGATGCCATTTTGGGTGTGCCTTGTGGACAGCCGCCATTTTGTTTTGGTCTTTATCTCAGCTGCGGTGACTTTGGAGGCACAGAGCCGGACCGGAAGGCCTGCTAGTGCCTTTATAACTGAGTACCGTGACTCCTAGCCCTGCTACTCTATTTATCCTTTTTATTGTTGGCTATTCCCGCAGCAGTATACAGAGGCGAGGTTTGAGGCCTTGTTAATTCCTCCCATTTTGTTGGGAGGTTGCCTCAGGAGGCCCTGCTTGGTTTTTTTGCCTGCCATTCTTTCTCAGTTTTTTTGTGGCCTCAGCGTTCATTCGACTCTTTGGCCTTTTTTTGTATTCTTATCCTTTTTAAGTACCTGTGTTTCTGGTCTTCATTCTAACTATTGTCTATAATCATACGGATCTGGTAAGCTCCAATTGATCCCACCTCCAAAAAAAATAAAAAATAAAAAAAATTAAAATTAAATAAAAAAAATATAATTAATATTCGCAATAGACCCAGAAAACAGTTAATATATTTTTACGATAAAAATTTTTCCAAAAGGGGGATGCAGTTCAACTATAGGATATCTGGCCTTGTTGTAGGTCGAACTCCTAGGTGTGCCAGCTGCCTCTTTGAGTCTACTTTCTGTATTTCTCACCTTCCTTGTTATGGCAGAGGACAATCCCAGAGGACCTTCTTTGAAGGCCAAGTCTAAGATACACCATCTGCGTAGGCAGGCCAAGGAGTCCCCCAAGGCTTCTCACAGGGACGCCCTAAGGCGCCACAAAGCCTTTGAGAAGGAATTTGACAGGCGTTCAAAGGACTCTCAATCTGTAACCTCAGTCCCTAATATACCCACCCCTTCTAGCTCCGCTCAACCTCACCTTCTGCCAGAACAGATTTCTCTTTCTAGACGCAGTTCGCCCACTCGCAGCCCCCAAGCCGCTCGGGCACCTGAGGCTACATTCACACCTGCCACCGCTGGACTGTGCCCAGAGGAACCATCCACAAGCATTATCCCAGACAGTATCAAGGAGTGGATGCAACTGGCCATCCGCCAGGTAATTGCGGAAGGTATCCAGCAGTTGTCCAGACCAGGTTCTCAAATGATGGCACACGAGGTCGGATCCGCTTCTGGCAGATCCCTCCCCAGACCGGAGCATCGCCATGGTCAGGTACTTTCTCAAGGGGAGATCCCCTTTCCAGAAGAGGAGGAGGAAGAGGATATGGGGTCTTCAACACTTCGGGGAAGAGGAAGAATCGGATAGGGGGTCCTTACACTACTCTGAACCCTTGTCAAAGGTGGAGCTGATGGAAGGAGAGATGTCTGAGGACGAGGGGATTTCTCCGGATCAACCCACCTTCGTAGGCCTATTCAAACCCCATCTGTTCAAGCCCTTGCTATTCAAGGCAAAGAACATTTCAGGCCTAATGTCTCAGTCTTCCTCTGGCTCTTCCTCAGCAACTCCCGGAGACCCAGAGGACTCTATCTTCAAGCAGCCGGTCGTAGAGGCCGAGGTTATTCCCACTCCACCCATTTTCACCGACTTAATAACAAAACAGTTGTCCTCATCGGGGGGCCCCCGCCCCCTCCAGTCAGGACAAGAGATCTTTTAATCTCGATACGGATTTCTCTTCCCTGTTAGACATGCCTGAAGTGGATGACCCCATAGTTAGATTAGCATCATCCTCCAATCCAACTGATGCCCTGGAAGCTTTAAAACCAGAGGACAAACGGGCCAAGATGGCGCTACGCCGGGCTCATCTATCCGATGCCTGGGCCATTCGATCAGCCACAGCCGCATCCTTTTTCACTCGATCTTCCATCAGATAGCTCCGCCAGTTGAAGCAGCATGTCCCCCCATCTAACACCAGGGCTCACCAGGACATTGCCAAGTTTACAGCTGCGGCAGAATTTGCGGCCGATGCCACCTTTCAATCTGTGAAGTTTTCCTCCCGGGCCATCTCCTCACACGTTACAGCCCGACGTCTGCTCTGGCTTAAACACTGGCAAGCAGACATCAAGAATAAAGCTAAATTGGCTTCTGCTCCCATCTCGGGAGGCAAATTATTTGGCCCGGCCCTGGAACCACTGTTAATGGAAAGCAGAAATAAAAAGAAATTCCTCCCATCTCTTTTTCGCAGGCAGGAGTCCAGAGTGTCCCAGCCCTTTCGAAGGGGCTCCTTTTGCACCCCATATCAATCAACCTTCTCTCCCAGGTTCCAGAGATCCCCATCCTTTCGACCGGCTTACCAGGACCAGGGCGACCCAGGTGACAGGAATAGGAGAGGGGCCAGTTACAGGAGACCCTTCCGGGATGCAGGAAGTAAATCGTCCCGGCGCCCCAGATAGTTCCACCACTATCCATCCCATTGGCGGCCGCCTCAAATTTTTTGCCGGCCAGTGGGAATCATCCACTTCTGATAATTGGGTCAGGAACACTGTCAAATTCGGCCTCTCCCTTGAGTTTCAGTCTCCTCCTCCGGAGCGTTTTATGGTTTCCCCCCTTTCCAGAGACCGCACCAAGCGTGCTCTCGTAGAAGCCGCTATTAAACACCTTTCCAAGATCATACAGCCTGTGCCATCCTTGCAGCGAGGAAAGGGGTTTTACTCCCATCTTTTCTTAGTTCATAAGCACTCCGGAGGCTGGAGACCCATTCTAGATTTAAAGAGTCTTAACCGTTACATTGTCCGTCATAAGTTCAAGATGCATACTCTTCAGTCTATTCTTCAGGGCACCAGGGAGGGAGACTGGCTCACCTCCATTGACCTTTCAGAAGCTTACCTTCACATCCCTATTCATCCCTCGTTTTTTCAATTTCTGCGATTTTGCTACAATTGACCAGTACGTGGCACTCCCCTTTGGTCTAGCCTCTGCCCCAAGGACCTTTACCAAGGTTCTGGCAGCCCTTGTGGCTCACCTCAGGAATTTCCCCATCCGCATTCACTGCTACCTGGATGACATCCTCATCCTCTCCCCTACCAAAGACCAATCTGAGAGGGATACTAGAACCACTCTCTCGGTTCTTCAGTCCCATGGTCTTCTCGTAAATTGGGAGAAGAGCCAACTTTCCCCCTCCACCCGGATAGCTCACTTAGGGGCAGTTATTGACTCAGTTAAAGGTAAGGTTTTTCTTTCCCCTGAGAGGCTTCTCAGCATCTGGAAGTCCATCAGGGAGGTTAGACACGCAAGAAAAACATCCTTACTGAGTCTATCAAAATTGCTTGGCAAATTGGTTTCATGCATATGCATTGTTCCCTGGGCCCGTCTACATACCAGATCTGTGCAGTGGTTCCTGCTACCCTATCAACGCTCCGGAAGAAGCAACTCAAAAGCCATGGTGAAGGTTCCTCCAAAGGTCCTCGCTTCGCTCCTCTGGTGGACCAGGCCTGCTACCAACAAGGGACATCTCTTCAAGGAGCCCCAAAGAGTCGTTCTCACGACAGACGCCAGCCTATCCGGATGGGGGGCTCACGTCCATTTGCTTTCAGCCCAGGGCACTTGGTCAGCACTTGAGCAACATTGCAGTATCAACTGGCTGGAGCTCCATGCAGTCCACCTAGCTCTACGCACCTTTCACCCTCAGGTGCGTGGGTGTCACGTGCTGGTCCTGATGGACAATATTACGACCAAGGCTCACATCAACCGTCAAGGGGGCACACACTCCATCCGACCCATGAAAGAGGCCGAGCAGCTCTGTCGCTGGGCAGAGTCCAACCTCTTATCCATCAGGGCAGACCATATCTCGGGGATCTCAAACGTTCAGGCAGACTGGTTGAGCAGCGCCACCCTAGACCAGTCGGAATGGCGCCTGCACCCCTCCCTGTTCAAGGAGGCCTCAGCGATATTCAGTTGTCCACTGCTGGATCTGTTCGCATCTCCGCTCAACGCCCAGACTCCCAGATTCTTCTCATGCTACCCCACCCAGGAAGCGGAGAATCACGATGCCCTACGCTACCCATGGCCCACAGGGCTCTTATACACTTCCCCCCTTCCGCTAATCCCCAAAGTGATCCAGAAATTGATCCTCGAGAGGGCGGAAGTTCTCCTGGTTACCCCGTACTGGCCCAGGAGACCGTGGTTTGCGGACCTTTGCAGCCTGTCAGTGGCCCCTCCTTGGAGGATTCCGCCAGACAGGATCTCCCTATCCCAGGGACCTCTTCAGCATCCAGATCCACAGTGGCTTCAGCTAACCGTCTGGAGGTTAAGCGGGACCGTCTTAAAAAGGAAGGCTTGTCCAATCAGGTCATCAGTACCATTCTGGCAGCAAGACGGCCTTCGACCACCCGCATATACAATGCCACCTGGAACAGCTTTTGTAAATGGTGCCACAAGTCGCTCATCAATCCACTTTCCCCATCAATTGCACAAATTTTGGCCTTCCTGCAGGATGGGCTGGACAGGGGCCTCTCCCCCAATACCTTGAGAAGGCAGGTGGCAACATTATCAACTGTTGTCTCTGGCAATTCTTCTGGCTCGCTCTCGCACCACCCGCGTATCTGAGCATTTCTTAGGTACCACCAATCTGCACCCTCCTGTGATCCACAGATACCTGACTTGGGATCTTAAAAAGGTGCTCACGGCACTGACCAAACCTCCCTTTGAGCCCCTGAGGGAGGCGTCTCTGCAATTCCTTACGTTTAAAGTGGTGTTCCTTGTAGCTGTCACATCGGCAAGACGGATATCTGAAATAGCAGCTCTATCCGTTAGAAAGGATCTCTGCATTTTCCACGCTGACTGGGTGGTCTTGCGACCAGATCCTTCCTTCTTACCCAAGGTCAACTCCGCTTTCCACAGATCACAGGAACTTATCCTGCCTAATTTTTGCCCCAGACCTTCTCGAGAAAGGGAACAGCAGTGGCACACTCTTGATTTCTGACGGGAGCTTCGTATATATATTCATCGTATTCTTCCTTTCAGGAAGTCAGAGTCATTGTTCCTGTCATTTCAACCAAAGATGCTGGGTTTCAGAGTATCCCCGTCTACTGTAGGCCGTTGGATCAGAGCTACAATCTCCAAGGCCTATTTAACACAGGCGCTTCCTGTTCCTAGTGGAATTACCACACATTCTACAAGGAATGCGGCTACCTCAGCAGCCTGGGCTACCCAGGCTCCGTTAATTGATATCTGCTGAGCAGCCACATGGGCGTCTCCGTCTCCCTTTATTCGCCATTATAAAATTGATGTCTTTGCTTCAGCAGAAGCATCCTTTGGCAGGTGAGTCCTTCAACAAGTGATTAGAGACCCAGAGGAGATTCTGGCCCAGATGGAGTCCCTCCCATAGGACAGGCCATGCTTTGGTATGTCCCACTCTGGATGCTCGCAGCAGCTCTATGGAGAATGGGCGTTAGTCCTTACCTGATACGCCCTTTCTCGTCGAGCTGCGTAGAGCATCTAGCCCCACCCTAATTTTGTCCGTCTGGTGGGGAATCCTGTTTCGGCCAATGATTCAAGCAGTTTATAGTTGAGAGTTGTTCAAACGCTAAGATGAGGGGATGCAATTCTGTCTTCTCATCTTCGTAAAACTGGGGAACGCTACGGAGGAGTCACGTGGAGGAGGAGGAGTGTTCCTCAATTATAGCTCAGCCTGTGAGAGCGAAGACTGGAGCACCTCCCACTCTGGATGCTCTACACAACTCGACGAGAAAGGGCGTATCAGGTAAGGACCAACGCCTATTCTATCAGTGTCCCTAACACATTGGTTGATTGTGGCCTTGGCTTTTTGAAACTCCACAGCAATCATGAGTTCCCAGGCAAAAGGATAAGACCTGATTTTTCTCTCTATTACCCTTTTCCAGACAGATCAAAAATTTTCTTGAATGTTTACAAGTATCAGGCTTGGCAAAGTAAATATTAATATTTAAACTATTAAATATTTTAATATATTTAAATATTAAATATTTAAACTATTGATAGCTAATTGATTAGATCTTTTGAGTGTCAGATAAACAAAAGGCAGAAAATTAATAAATGACTGTCTCATTTCTCCTCTGCTGTGGTTGCAGACATATAGATGCATTGTTAAACAAGTAAAATAGTCCTCAAAAATTTAGACGTGACTTTTCTAATGGGATGCAATACTTATATTTAACATAGCTGGACACTGTTTCCATGTTACATACTTTAAGTTCAAATGAGATGAGATGTCAGTTGTACAATGAAAAGTTAGCAATAGCAGTAGCCTGATTGTTCTCAGGGGTGTGTGTGTGTGTGTCCGTCCTCCAGGAATCAGATAGATACTGAAAAAGCATGTCCTATTTTGTTTGCCGATTATCCGATTTCCAAATTATCGATTTAATATTGCAATTTTAATTTGTTGGCAGATTTCAGATCTCCTATTGTATAATAATTATCTCTAAGATCTCTCTTCAACTCTAGGAGAGCTGGTCACCCTAGATCATCTTAGCTAGAATCCTGCCTATCTGTCTATTTTGAGAGGAGAAAATATCCATAAGGTTTTTTGAACATTTCCACCTCTGCTTTAATCTTTTGGAAAAATCAAGCATCCACAGTGTCATAGATAAATCTTCCCTTTCCAGCATAACAAAAACTCTTCATGAAAATCAAACCAGCCAGGGACCCAAAACTGAGAATTAGTAAGTTGGCAATTCCCACAAGTATTTCAAAAGTAGCAATCCCAGATAGCATCTCATTAAAGAAGCATCAAAGAATCTGGAAAATAGTTTTCAGAATTATTGAAGGCAAATTTCCCAGCAGTTTAAACTTATATAAACACAGAACTGGAAGGTATATACAGTAGTTTATTACTTTAGATTTGAACATTTTGGCCTTTTTGGCATTCAGAAAGTAGATATGAAGCCAATTTCAGGCTTTTTTTTTTTCAGAACTTTTATTAGTAAGAATGGGAACAGTTTACTTTTCAGAGGTGTCTCACTTCTATTTCCAACCTTAAAATACTTTTTAAAAGGGGGCTGCAAAATGTCAGCCTCTTACCTTTCATTAATGTCACTATATTATAGAGCCCTTTAAAAGTCAGAAGTCTCACTTGCAATCCATGCCTTCTCAAATGTTGTACACTTTTGTTTTATATTCTTGTGTTTTTGAATATACACTGTGTTGCAACTATTGTTTTTGAAAGTGATTCTCAAAGTCATTTATTTAGGTTTTGAGTACAGATTCCACTGAGAGAAGGCAGTTGGCCTATCTTAGTAGGTTGTGCTGGGCATTCATCCTTACAAATGTTCTGAATTTCTGATGAGCTCAATTTAGAGCAGATGTTGAAGAATCTGGTTTTGCATTTCAGGCTTTTATTTCCTATATTGCAGGACTTCGTAGAAATTACAGAAGAGAGTACATAGGGCATTATTCCAAAGCTATAATTAAAGGGGAATTATTAACATGAGACACTCCGTTTTACACTGAAAATGTACACATATTGAATTAGAAACAAGCTGCGATGATTCAAATAGAATTCACTTCTAGATAGATGCAAATAGGGCTACAAACCTAAAATGTGTGGCTTATATTAAGATGGTGCCATAAGCTAATATTTTTTTTAAAATAAATTATAATATCTAAATGCAGTTTTAAAGAGTTGGTATAAAAGTGATGTAAAAGTTTTATTGATAAGATACAATTTTCCAAAAACATGTCATTATGCTAACCTTCTATAACCTATAGTCCTCTCTCTCTCTCTCTCTCTCTCTCTCTCTCTCTCATATCATGGAATGAATTAATATAAATATGTACTGATTCAAAAAGAAAGTCATAAGAAGTACCTATTATACTAATATAGGTAATGTACATTGGATAGACTCATGACTCAATTGCCCTTTGGAAAAAACCTGTTTTTATTACTGAAGAAGACAGTCTGTAGTGAAAGAAATCAGATGTGCTTTAGGAAGACATTCCAAAGGATCAGAGGAGCCACTGAAAAGGAACACCAGCAGGCCTTATCCCTCCACACTTCCCTACAATGGGGAACCACTAACAGTTTCTCCTAGGTAAATTAAACTTCAAAATAACTGCAGATAGCTAGGCACCAAGCCAAGTAACGCTTTATAGGTCCGAGACCAGAATTCCTGTCATTAATCAGAGGCAGTTGTTAAGTGAGTCACACCTAATTTTATGACCTGTTTTGCCACAGTTGTCAAGTGAATCATGCAGTTGTTAAGCAAATCCACTTTACTTGTCAGAAGCCAACTAGGAAGGTTGCAGGTGGGTATCACTTGAACCTAGGATGCCCGAGGCATCATAAACACATTCCATTTGCCAGGCACCCAAATTTTGATCATGTGACCACAGGGATACTTCAATGGTTACAAATATCAGGACCATTGTAAGTCACTTTTTTCAGTGATGTAACTTCAAATTAATAGTTGTAAGTCAATAATTATTGGTACCTACAGGTGAAACTCGAAAAATTAGAATATCATGCAAAAGTCCGTTTATTTCAGTAATGCAACTTAAAAGGTGAACCTAATATATGAGATAGGCCCATTACATGCAAAACAAGATAGTTCAAGCTGTGATTTGTCATAATTGAGATGATTATTGCTTACAGCTCATGAAAACCCCAAATCCACAATCTCAGAAAATTAGAATATTACATGCAATCAATAAAACAAGGATTATACATAGAACAGTATCGGATCTCTGAAAAGTATAAGCATGCATATGTACTCAGTACTTGGTTTGGGCCCCTTTTGCAGCAATTACTGCCTCAATGCGGCGTGGCATGGAAGCTATCAGCCTGTGGCACTGCTGAGGTGTTACGGAAGACCAGGATGCTTCAATAGTGGCCTTCAGCTCTTCTGTATTGTTCGGTCTCATGTCTCTTATCCTTCTCTTGGCAATGCCCCATAGATTCTCTTTGGGTTTTCTGCACAATTGTTAGGTCAGCAGTCTTTCCCATGATTGTGATTCCTGCTGAACCAGACTGAGAGACCATTTAAAGGCTTAGGAACCCTTTGCAGGTGTTATGACACTTTGAGCCTAGAATATTGAACCTTTTCACAATATTCTAATTTTCTGAGATTGTGGATTTGGGGTTTTCATGAGCTGTAAACCATAATCATCTCAATTACGACAAATCACAGCTTGAACTATCTTGCTTTGCATGTAATGAGTCTATCTCATATATTAGTTTCACCTTTTAAGTTGCATTACTGAAATAAATGGACTTTTGCACGATATTCTAATTTTTCACGTTTCACCTGTATACTAGCACTTTAAATTACATCCAGAACCTTATTGATAACCAGTACTCCATCCACATTATTTGTATAATGTGGTCCACTAGCTAGCAAAAGCTGATTAGAACAAAAATCATTGCAACTTCCAAGTGATCTTCAAAGTCAGCCATATGTAGAACATGTCTAAGCCAGTCATAACAGGGGCATGAATCATTGTAGCCTCATCCCTTTCTCTCCAGGTAAAATGTCACAGCTTTGATGAACTGATCAGAGCTGGAGCACACACCACTCTGGGCTGTAGCCTTCAACTACAGATGCTTTTCTAGTAGGAAATGTGAATGGAGAAGAATCCCAATTATGGACCTTCCCCTTTCTGTATAGTGCCACCCTTTCAAGAGACACCCCTATAGTTGACAATTCTGAGGAATAAATACGATTAGTGTCTTACTAAGATTAAGTTTAATTCTGCTTTTCCATCTAGACCCTGATATCCTCCGTGCATTAGGATAGGACTTCAACAACATCGGTAGTGTGTCCTGAAGTAGCAATGTAACAAGTGGGCATCATCAGTATATTGATGATCCTAAACCCCAAACCTCAGGATGAACTCTGCCAGTAGTTTCATAGAAATATTAAGTAGGTATGGAGAGAGAATGGCATTTTCTAATACCCCGCAAGAGGGTAGGCAACAGGCTGATCTCTCCTGCCACCTCATCAATGATTGAGTAAAACTGTCCATGAAAGGAACAGAACCACTGGACAGAGAACTCCCAGTCCTCTTCACAGGCGGTCCAGAGGATATCATGGGACATTTCTGGAGCAGATAGTAAAATGAGCCAGAAGTGCTTTGAAAATTTGCAATGATTTGTAGAGGTCAATATGACTTTATTAGGAAAAAATATAATCAGACTAATGATCTTTTTCATTAGCTAAGATCATCAATATGTTGTGAGAATGGTGTGAGCAGGATATACCTTGTCTTCTCCAGGACATTCTGTTTTAATAAGGTAGTTAAACATAACTGATTGCATAAGATAGATTCCAGGTTTATTTGCAAACAGCATTCATAAAGTTATCATCAGTGGTTTCTTCTGAAAGTCAAATGAGGTGTCAAGTATTGGCTATATAAATTATTGTTGTTTTTTTTTAATTGAGATGCTATTCTTCCTTGGTCCACCATGGTGACAAGGAATCCTACTGTTAGGATTGTTTAGCTCCTCATGTGGCAGGAATCAAGGCTGTGTGGTGAGGAAGATGTAACTTTCTTTTAGTGAGTTCACAGAATGCTCCAGCACAAGAGATCATTTCATGGTCTTTGCTGGCTGCTCAACAAATAATCAAAAATGGTGGGAGAAGATCAATCTTCCCAATTCCCACATGTTGCTTTATCTGATGATGGTGGGGGCTCAGTGTGGTCCCTTGACACATCTGAATAAATGTCTGAAAGTGATTTAAGATGTTAAACCCTAGCGGAGAAAAGCTGCTACATTCTTTCTGCAAAAGGCCTGTTAAATGGATAGAGGTAAAATACAATCTGCCGTGCAGCAATAGCTTTCTGCCTTGTCTATAAAGTCCAGTTAATGAGCATAGATATTTTAAAAGACTGAAGCTCCATTGGGTACATTTTCTGTTCCACAGGTCGAAATAAACTATACCTCTTAAAACATTGTGTTAAAAACTTAAAGCGTAATGTTTATTTTGCGTATCAGATGTTTCTTTTTGTCAAGTCCTTTCTTGCTTTTTACTAACCTAGCAGGAATACAACCAGATTCACTTTCCTGGATGTTTTATTCATAGGTCACATAACTTTCACTTCTCTTTCCGTATACCCTTACTAATTTGCTTGGGAGGTAAACTGTTCTTCCTGGCAAGGCTCCATCAATTAGGCAACTCCCGGCTGCCAGAATTTCAAAAGTATCTGTCCCAGCTATGCTCTTGGACAGAGAGCTCTGTTGGCAATTTGGACCAAATTGTAGTCACACCAAGTGCATCTCCTTGGCTGGGTGATGTCCCCTGCATTCCACCTGATAGTGATCCTTCTGATCTCCCTCAGCTGCCCCGGACTTTGCAACAGTTGCAGAAGGGAGAAGTTAAAAAGTGACAGATACTAAAAATGAATATGAGAAAATAGCATCTCAGTTAGCTGTTGATTGCTTAAGCTATTTATTGAGTGTTATGCTCTTTGCTGACAAGGGAAAGGATGAACCAACGGGATTGGGCTAGCCCTGTTCACTGATTTAAAGTTGCTCTCTATAGATGCAAACTGCTTCACGTAGTAGTAGTTATCTCTCTCTCCTTTTTTGAGCAGGCAAAGAGACAATACTCCTTGTATCACAGATAAAACTGTATGCATAGATTACCAAATAATATACTTTTATTCAGCTAATATACAAAATTCACATAAATAACAAATGGAGCAAGTCACTAAAACAAAGTACAGTAAATTCATAGTGTTATATGGGTCTGATGAAATCAGTTCTTCAGTCTGATTTTAAAGTTGATTGGAAAGAGTCTGTCTGTGGTTACACATTTGTAGAAAGAGGAATGTGTGCTTCTCGTCAGTGTTATTCTGGTTTTCCCTTTGGATTCTGATTCACATGGTAATCAAAAACCCAAATGGAAATTAAGCTATAAAAAAATAAGAATTTACATACACCAAATTTTCATTGATAGATTTGAATCTTATGGTTAATTAAGAATGGATGGTCAACTGCCTTAACTTTCCAGTTAGTTATTTCTAACCACACTTATTCTATTAACAAATTCTATTAACTGACAAGTCTCAAAAAGGAGTATGTTTTATAGAAATAGTTTTCCTTTGAGAAAATACTTGCAGACACCAAAAACTAAAGAAGCTCAAACTTATAAAATTAGATGTTTTTAATAGGTTGATATTAGTCATGAGATATTAATATTTAATTTTATACTGGTCTTATAGGGAGGATGATGTAGATTATTTGGTTCAATTGACATGGCTGATCCTTATTCATACAATATTTCAGTTTTATTGCTTTTATAAAATAAAGTAGATCTACACTGGATGAGGGAGAGCTTAGGCATTGATAAAATCTAGTCAGTGCAATATTCCAATATTAAATGTAAGCTTTTCAGGGATATTTCCTTTTAATTTAAGTATGTAAGAAAAACAACATTTTATTAAGCCTCTGTTTATAGTTGTATTCTATAGGGTTTGTGAAAGGACAAGTAGGTAGACCAAAAATATGCTGCTTTTTTACAAATGATGATAATCAAAAGTTGGTCAATATCAACCATCCTTGAAAATGAATTTAGATTTTTTTTTTTTTGCTTTATATGTGTAGCTTACTTTCATAAGCAAAATTATTATACTGTTGTGGGGAAAATAGGAGGAGGAATGCGTACTAGATATGTTTGCAGCTTTTAGTTATTTATAAAAATAACAAAGGCGGATACAAATAAATAAAAATTTCTCCTGTATTTCAGTTTTTTAGGATATCCAGTGAGAATATGTAAAAGACCTTTCCAAATTTCAAAGGGCCTCCAAACCTAATCCTAAATGGATTACTGTGAGACTGTTTTTCATTGTTTTTTCTAAACCAGATGTTTATTTTATTGATGGTTAAGAATATCACTTTTATGAGAAGCTCACCATACCATTAAAACATTGGTATGTGTGAAGTAAGGATAGGCTACTAAGTTGCTTTCCTGTCTGTGTTTGCAGTCCTGGCAAGTTCCCTTTTAATGTATGGAGCAGGCTACGCTGAACTGGCTCTCAGAATAACACAGAAGTAAAACGCAGCTGCTACTTTAAGTGGCACTGTGTGATAATAGGACTCGGCTGTTTACTGGGACTCAAGAGCCCGGACTGGTACACACATAAGCATTATATGAAATCTGAAAGCATGAGGATAAAGGAGATTTCTTTACGACAAGACCCTGATCTGCGAAAAGAATTGGCATTATTAGCTCGAGGATGTGATTTTGTTCTGCCTTCCAGATTCAAGAAGAGGCTCAAAGCTTTCCAGCAAGTACAGGTTTGCTTTCTATTATGCATTTGGCTTGAGTATGCGTTTGGGGTTTTGGAGGGGAGTAAAATTCCTGCTTTGACTGGAAATGAGATCCATGTGCCTTACTACTTCATGATTTGAACTCTGAAAATTCTGGAAAATGTTCAGCTTGGTATAAAAAAAATGAATAAATATATATGCCTGGGTCAGAATCATTTTTAGAAAACTGCTTTCGTTTTTCCCCTCTTTTTTTTTTTTAGCCTTCTGACACTTAGTATGTCCACGAATTGTAAAAATATATAACCTGATCTGAGCAGGGTTTTTCTTTTTTTCATATTTTATTGAATAATTACATATTTGACAATAAATAATGCATTACAAGATGTTATTTGTACTGTAAAATGACATAAAGGACATTTGAAAGGAATGTTATAAGTGAGTGAACATTGTTTTCTTATAGCAGAAATCATAGGCTTCAAAAGTGTTGATATTTAAGATCAGATAATAATATTTGTGACCAAATAGAACATACTGAGAACTATTAACTGGCTTCAGTATTCAGTTCTTTAATTTCTTTCATCTTGCTCTTTACCAATGCGGGAATCTCAACAAGGACATAGCTGGACAGAAGATTAAATTTTCTTTCTTAAAGTTGTAAATATAATTAAAGCATTGACTTCTGCTGATTGTTGTCAGTAGCAAAATATTAAATCTGCAAATTACACAATTCATCAACACTTTTATTCAGGAGTGTGTAGTAAATACTGGTCTTGTAAATACTGTTTTTTTCCAAGAGTTTTTCCTGATCCCCTGATGCTCAGAAGTTGACTTTGAAATGCAAAGAGCGTGCATAGTTTGGTAGATTCCAGAGAGTCTAGATTTTCCACTATATGCCCGTGAATATATGGATTGTGCAAGGTTAATCAGAAAGAAGGAATGATATCAATAGAGGTAGGATAAGTAATACATGATGGCCCTTCAAAATACAATGATAGGCTCCCATTTTCTGTTTTCCTTGTGAGTTTTGGATATGGGCTGAAGGCTGAACAAAGTTTTGAATTTCTCAAAGACTAGAAAGTTCCCTCTCCCCAAGATGGATGGGAGGGAAAAATTATAAGCAAACAGAGCATAACTGAAGTGTTTTAATATGTGAGTTTTAAGTTTTCAACCCCCCCCCCCACCTTTTTTTTTTCCAAAAGAAAAAGAACGTTAAACTATTCTGTGGATTTTTGTTGGTGGTGGTTTTGTCACTGCAAAACTGTCCAATTATCTTTATGTATAAAATCTACTGATTTAAATATATTCTACAAAATGCACTTTCCACAATAATTTAATAACATGTTCTGGCACTCAGGAGACCAGTTGGAAAAGGCTAGATTAGGTCAGGCATCCAGTGAATTCTTCCTGGGGGAAAAGATTTAAGCTATGCCCTCTTTTGCAGTCAAACTATCAGCTTCTCTCAGAATTGTTGCTTCTGTTCCAGATGTCATCATATCTTTGCACAAAAGTTTCAACCATTGTGAGACTGTTCATTTGAAATAGTATGAATAACTTTTTAAAGAAGAAAAGTTGAAACATTTTAAAAATCCACATACAATAGTATAAGAAGTTGAACTTAATTATTGGTGATTCCATTTAGTACAATGGCAATAATACAGTAGAAAGCTTGTTTCCCTCTGGAATTATTTTTTTTAACTTTCCTCTTTAGCAGAGTACACAGTACTTTTCAGTATTAACTTTTCCTTCTAACCACTTGAAGTTCTTTTGATGCCAGTACTCAGAAATGAATATTGTGTATCTTATGTACGCAGGCGGCTCCCTAGATATATATAGCAAAATAGATTAAGAAAGAACTCCTAAGGTTCTTGAAATGGTAATGTGAAATAGGTGAAGAGGATATGTCTTTGCAGCTGCCATTTCTTCTCACTGGTGGCTTGCCTTCCTCTCCACTGGAATCTTTATGTCCTAAATGAATTCTGACCATGAAATCTAGAAGTATCCAATTTTCAAATTTTGCTCATGGTGTTTATAGCAATGAGTAAGAGATGCAGAAACTTGTTTTGGATTGGAGAACTGTTGTGTTATAAGATCTATCTCTTAAGTATTTAAATATTAAAATGCACATTTTACTTTATTTTACATTTTTATGGTTTTCCTTCTTCATAATGTATCATGCAGTAAATGACATTGCATATGAATATCAAATATACTTCGATGCAATGTCAGCAATGTTGGCTGCTCAATGAAGACTTAATAAAAATATTCTTGGTCTTCAAATGCATTGCTGAATATTTTCTATTTATGCATCCTATTATGGAAAATTTTAATCTGCTATTTTAATTTATCTGATTTAAGAATGAGTATTTTATTTACTGCTGGCTTTTTCTTCAAAGCTCCTAATCAAATAAAATATAAGAAGCAGTCCAGGAGAGAAGCAGTCATGTTGAACAGACTACAGCCAGGGAATTTGTAGACTATTGAATTTTTAGAACTTTCATACACAAATCAACATCCAGTTTGGCCCTAGAATTCAGAGACCATTGCCAGTATCTGTCATCTGATCCATGTTTTGCTGCTCCCTGATATAGCTATTGACTTCAACTGTTGGATAGGATCATGCAATTCCTGCTGTTACATTTTATTCTTTTGTTGATGAGAACTGCCTTTCAAATAAGATACTTTGAACTTGATTGTGACTGATCCTATATTGCAAGTTGGAATTAAATGCATCATTGGCCTCAAAAATTGGATGGCAGCTTGCCTAGACTACAAAGTTAATGGGTTTGTTTATGGGTTAATTACACAATATAAAATATTCAGAACAAATTCGTGGATTTTAAAGGGCCATTAGTGATTGAGCCCAAATGATTGCTTAAAACAATTAGTACAGAGTTGTGGGTGCTCCATCACTGGTTTTCAGGAAAAGATTGGACAACTATTTGTCTAGGATGATATAAGGACTGAGGATATAAGGCAGTTGGACTGGGAAACCTCCCAGGTCCCCTTCTAAGCTATGATCCTACAAGAATCCAAGTTAAAGCATTCCTAACAGATGGCTGTGTATCCCTATCTAAATAAATCCAGTGAAGGGGAGCCCATTACTTGTCTGGGTATTTGTATCCACTGTCATATTCCTCCTATTTATTTTATTTATTTGTTTATTAAATTGTGTGCCACCAATGTTGCTTCAAGGTGACTCCTTGGTTTTTTTTTTTCTTTCTTTCAATCAGAATCTGCCTTCCTGCCATTTAAACTGAATATTTTGTCTCCTGTACTCTGGAATTATGCAAAACAAAATTTGATCTTATGTGTAATGTGCTTTCATATACAGTATTTTTCAGACTATAAGACGCACTCCTCCCCCCCTGCAAAAAGTGGGTGGAAATGTCTGTGTGTCTTATATAGCGAATAAGGGCCCATCTTTGGCCTCCCAAACCCTCCGTGTGTCCCGTTTTTTTGCCTAAAATGGGCACGTTTTTGGCCTGCAGAGTGCTTCTGGATGCTGAGGAGGGCAAAAACAGGATGTGCGGAGGCAAAAAACTATTTTTTCTTGTTTTCCTCCTCTAAACCAAGGTGCGTCTTATAGTTTGAAAAATATGGTAGTTCAAAGGTTCAAATGTATAGATTCTCAAACTTCTCATAGCCAAGCATGCCCAATACCTTCAAATTCTTTTCATAGGGTCTAAATCAGGGGTGTTAAATTCTATTTCATTGAGGGCCATATCAGGGTTGTGTTTGGCCTTGGGGGGCCAGGGTGAGCATGGCTAGGGTGGGTGTGGCCAGCATGATGTCACTCATGTTGGGGGTGCCTGTGATGGCAGAGCACTCTGCCAGCAAAAAGGGGCTCCCAAGCCTCGTTTTTGGCTGGGATGGCCTCCTGCAACCTTCTGCCAGCAAAAACAGAGTTCGGGAGGGCCACACATGGCCCTCGTGAGCTCCACTTTTGCTGGCAGAGGCACCATGGGCCAGTCCTTTGCTGTTTCCAGGGTGGTCCCGCAGCCAGTTCTAAGCACCCCACCGGCCAGATCTGGGCCCCGAGCCTTGACACCCCTGATCTAAACCTTCTTTTCCTTCTCTGAACCTGTTCCAGTCACTGTGAATACATCTTAAAAGTATGGACGTAATAATTTATATGGGGTATGACTGAAGAAATGTAAATCGGAAATAGTTTCTGGTGATTTGGAAATTATACTCTTATTGTTGCAGCCAAAATTACTTTTTCCATTTTTGTAACTATATCATACTGCTGACTCATAATCAAGTGCAATTTGAATGTATTTCCTGTAAGTACTGTTATTAAGTCAGGTATATCATATCCTATGCATGCACATTGGAATTTGCTTTTTAAGTGAAGAATTTTACATCTGTTTCTGTTAAATTAATGTCATTCAATTGTTCCTGGGTGTTGTTTTTTTATCTTTGCTTTGAATTTTATGTCTATTTTCTTCAGTAGGATATTAGCTGCTCCATCCAATTGTATGGCAACTGCAAATTGATCAGTAGTTCTTCCACTTTTTCATCCAATTTATAAATAAAAATAGTTTTTAAAATATGGGATTCCAGACTGAATCTTGGAACATCCCACTGCATGCCTCCCTCCAATTTAATGAGGAACTTCTGATGAACACTCCTGGAGTATTTTTAAGCCAGCTTTATAGCATCTACCTATGATATCAACATCCCTTGGTTAACTAATCCTGAGCAGAATATTCAGTGTTGTAGGATACTTTTGCCAAACTGTTACTGAAATCAAAATATTACATCTAAAACTCTCCCAACTACATTTGACTACTTTAGAATCCTCCCAGATATCATACTAACTGAATTATAATTCCCAATTCATTCCTTTGTCCCTCTTGGAAGATAGGGCAACATTGTCTTCTTCAGTTGTCTTAGCATTTCACTAGAATTCTTAGAGATAAGATGTAAAATGTCAACTGACTTTGAACTGACCATGAACTAGTCCGTTCAGTACTTTAAGACGTAGCTCAGCTAAGTATGGAGATTAAAACACATTTAAAGTAGTATACATTCCGTTATCATCTTTCTCCCACTCCTAAACTTGAACTTTTCTTCATTGTCCGTTTCACAATTGTCTGCAGTTGACATTCCTTCTTGTTAGAAAAAATTGAGCCAAAAGAAGAGTTGAATATGTTGACTTTTTATTATTTTTTAGCCATTTGCTATCTCCATTGAAATATCCAGGGTACTGATTGTTTTTCCTTTATTCTGAGTATAACTAAAGAAGTCCTTTTATAGTTCTTGATCTTCTTTGCAAATCATCTGTTTAGAGGTTTTTCAAGAAATAAGATAAGAATGCTAGTAACTCTGCTCAGTACTATCGCTTTTCCTTGAAGCTTAGTATTGTTGGTGGGGTTTTTTAAAGCACTTTTAGTAATTATATTATAAACAGTATATTTAATTGTTTTAGAATGAGACAAACTGTGTACATAGTCTGATATGTTTTGTAAGCTTTAATATATACAGAACTTAGTGTGGCTGATCATGATTTTTTGATTGTGTTGCTCATGTGAAATAGAAAGAAACAAGAGTTTAAATTGTAAGTCAGTTTATTGGCTTTTAAATTTTGGACTGAATTCATGGAGCTGTACACAAAGTTTTGTGCCTACCCCAGGGCTCTTCTGAGCTTCCTTTTCCTGAATGAGGCTTTCATGCATCCTATTCTAGCCTCCAGTAAGGATTTCTTTTCTAATGAAGTACAAAACTTCAACAGTCAGTAGATTATATTGACATACAAACATAACTTTGAATTGTTTTTTTTTATACAGCATTTATATATAAAGGACAATTTGCAACTTAGTTAAGTATAAACAATAGTGCTTCCTGATATTTTGGATGACCATTATTCCTAAACATTGACCATGCTAGCTACAGCTCCTGGAATTGTTTGAAACATCTGGAGGACCAAGTTAGATCTCTGTTACCTCATAATGGATAATAACAATAATAAGACACAAATACAGAGTCTAGGCTTTCTTTAGTCATGGCCGCTTTGTATTATAGACATTGTAAACTGGTACTTCTCTTCCAATAAACTGCAAAGTAAGCATACCATTTTTATACCAAAAAGTATAGAAATATATTCCTTTTAAAGTCAAAATGCTTTGTAGTATAATTGCAGATATGCAGTTATAAGCACTGTTTTATTTATCTAAATACACGAGAGAATAGAAACTCAGTGTATTGCTCTAGTATTACTGAGTATTGATATTCAGTTCTATTCACTGAATAAATTTAATGTAATTCAGTATGTAATTGGAATAGTTCTCCCTATTTTCTTTTTGTAATTCTATTTCAAAACAAAATTAAGAGGTACGTTTCTTTTCAGGCACAGAGTTCAAGATAATGTGATATAATGAGGCATTAGGGCATTCTATTTGTGCTTTAATGCTTCAAAGCATTACATTCAAGTTTGATAAATAAGGAAATAAACATTAAAAGTTTCTGTCTCATTTTGTTCACAATTTGAATGTACCTTGAGCAATGAATTGTTAGCAATGCCATTTATTTTGAAATTTAAAGAAGTGTATACTTAAATGCAGCGGATCCGTTGAAATCAGGGTGAGCCAAACAGTTGATATTTTTTAACTATCAAAAATCTAATGTGAAAGGAAAAAGTACTGTTGTGTGTGTGTGTGTGTGTATTATTATATATATATATATATATATATATATATATATATATATATATATATATATATATATATGTGGATCTTTGGTTGTTCGGGTTTTCTCCCGCGTAAGATTCGAAGTATCTAGGCAACGTTTCGATGAAGTCTCATTCATCATCTTCAGGCTTCTGTCTCCGGCTCTGTGCTTCTCAGAGTAATGTGAGATTGCAGCTGCTTCCTCCTTTTAACTGCCAGTGGGGTGGGACTTGATTGGGTGGGGGCTTGGCTGTGTTCTGATTGGGTGGGGTGTGTTCTCATTGGTAGGGGTTTGGCTGTGTTCTGATTGGTTGGGGGTTAGCCATGTTCTGATTGGTTGGAGGCGTGTTCTGTTCAGGTGGGGGCTTGGTTGTGCTCAGGTTAGTCTTAGTTGCTGGGGATTTGAGCTGGTGAGTTGTGATCTTGCTGTTTGGCTTCTAGTTCGTGGTCCTGCAAGCCTGAAGATGATGAATGAGACTTCATCGAAACGTTGCCTAGATACTTCGAATCTTACGCGGGAGAAAACCGAACAACCAAAGATCCACATACAAATACCCGAGAACCTCAGAAAAATATATATATATATATATATATATATATATATATATATATATATATATATATATATATATATATATATATATATAAATATATTAATATAATTAACATTTCTTAATTCAAAGACTTAATATATTGCTCAGTTGTCTTTAAATTGGTTTCCACAGAAAGTAATTAAGGCCTGTAGGCTTAAATTGTATGTTGTGTTGTTGACATTTTAATTTCACTTTAAGTTGTCACAAGAGGTTTTCTGTAAACTTGACTTTTTATTTCTTTGCAGAAGGCACTGAGGCAAGATAATTGAAACCTTCAACTTCTTTAAAATTTGTTATTCAGTTAAGGGCAATAAGCTATGAAGAGTTATGCTTTTTGATTAGTAGATACTAATGATGTATACTTCACCCTCAAAATATTGCTCTTATTCCCTTCAGCATGACATGTCTTTGCTGACATGTCAACTAGAAACTTTTTTTAAAAGAAAGTTATTATTAGATCAATAATGAATCTTTGACTGTTGTGTTCCACATATGTGTGAGTATTTATAGCCATTATTAGAATATTATTGAGTATGGAGCAAAAAATAAAACACAAGGAAATGCCCTTGTAATTCCACCAAACAAAAAACTGACTGACTAATGTTTTTGAAAAGTGAAAAGCTAACAATGAAAAAAAAGGTGAATGTTGTAAAATGAGCATTTTATCACCTGAAAATGGAATTCGGCTTTTCTGTCATACATACTCCCTACTTACAATATGATGCCAGATAGAATTAGCATTTTCAACATTATCATTAATCCATCATGTAAAATCTTTATTCTGAGCTCTCAAAAAGTCCATGTTCTGCTTAGTGCTGAAGACAGATTCAAATTGTGATTAAATTATATATTAAATCTTTGCCCAAAGAGTAAAAAAAATGCATCAGTTTTGCATATAGCTGTGTATGAACTAGTCAAGTTTGCCTTGTACTTCCAAGCACGTCATCATGAGTATTTGTCAAACCACAGACTTCATGGGTTCAACATTCTTTCCTTCTTTTTCTTTAATATCATTTCAGAAGAAGAGATTGAAAGTCAGAACAGCTCTTTCTTTATTAACCATGAAAGCATTTAAGCAACCATTAATAGTTGAGAGCAACCCAAGACATTTTATTTGGTAATTTGGGCTGAATAATGGCTTAAATTTTAATGAAGGTCATGATTGTCTAGTCCTGTTTTGTAAAACCTGATGGTGTATTTTTTAAAAAACGTGTTTTATTAGCAGGTAGGTCTATTCATATTGAATAAGTTTCATAATATTTAATCACTTTATGCTTTCTATCAAAATACAAACAAGTCAGTTTTTCATTATGAGAACAGTATTGTATGCCTAAAAAGTTTATAAGCTAGTACTAAACACATGTTAACTGTGCAGTTTCTGTCACTGTTGGCAGAGATAACAAAGGATCAGAAACTGAATTAAGCTGCAGGTGACACAAAAACCAAAACCATGAATTACACATTAAAAGGAATGTTGAACTTTTCATCATGTGATCATTCTCATATCAGTCATATTGCCTATAAATGTGTGTTCCATTTTTGTTTCTAAAAATAGAAATAGTACAGAAAAATAATACCTATACATATAGCAGATCAAATTTAATTATTCCAGAAAAATATTCATGTATGACATTCCACCATGATTCCAATAGTTTTAGAAGGTGATAGTGCTCAATAGTTTGGCAATCTACACATAAAAAATTACATTCATTTGTTTAAAAATTGTATTACTGCAATTATTGCCATAAATCAGTATTTTGAACTCAGAAATATTCTAACCAATAAACTTTCCTTCAGTAAATCTCAGCATTTTTACAAGTAATTATTTCTTTAGTAAGAGAAAATAATGAACTATACAAACTATACAACTATACATAAAAATCTTTTATACTGCTAATGCAAAAAGTAATACAGTTATAAAATACTGTATAATGGAAAAATGGAAAATTATCTGTTATCTTAAAAGTATCTTATTTCCATAGAAATATTTATAAAATTGTAATGGTCTCTCAAAATAAGTAGCATTTTATCATTCATCCATGCACAGGAATGTAGAAGCTTTCTAATAATTTTATATCATTTATATGCAAAGCCTATATTTAAAGCCCATAATATAATATCAAAATCTTGTCTTTAAACACTGAGTGTTTTGCACCTTTTTTTCCAAAGGATAGATTGCTAAATAAAAAATGGGATTGCTGAATATAATAATTACTCTGAAAGTCTCAGAAATGTTATTTACTGAGTAAAATCGTTATCAAATAGTACATTGCTTTTAATATTTCACCTAATACATTTTTAGTTACTGTGGCTTTGTATGCGTGTGTAATTTACAAATACTGTTCCAATCTACATGTTCTGGTCAGTGAATAAAATGAGGTTAACCATAACTACACAACCAAACACATTAAACAACAAAGCCATCAGACCAGATAGACCAGTGTTGGCAAACCGGAACAGCAGCTCCCTGGTGCATGCATGCAGGAGTGCCAGAAACCGGAAGAGCAGCTTTCTGGCGAATCTTTTCTGCACCAAGTGCCGAAACAGGAGCACACATGCAGGGGAGCATTGGAAACCGGAAGAGCAGCTCTCCTGCACGCATGCATGCAAGGCCACCTGCTCTTCCAGTTTCTGGCATGCATGCACATGCGAATACCAACTAGCTGGCACTCACTGGAAGCCCAGCTTCCTGGCACACACATGCGTACCGGGGAGCTGCTTTTCCAGTTTCCGGCGCTCCCATGCGCACTAAGACCAGCATCAGAACCTTAAGAACAACGGGCGATGGCTGGCGTGCCCTGAGAGATGGCTCTGCATGCCGCATCACTGAGATAGACCATTGCCCACAATTCCTCATTTGGGAATGAGGAAACCCCATTGAATTTAAAAGGTTTTAAGTGCATTCTGAAAAGTCCAAAGGGCAGAAGCCTTTTGATGAGTAGGTGGCCCCTGAACGGTTATTATGAAAAAGGCCTAGCCATACCCTTTTTGCTTCTCATGGAGATGGGGCCTTTTGTGAAGCTTGCCTACACTTCTGGACCAAATGGGAAAGTTCATCCTTTAATTCCTCACAGACACTTTTCCACCTCTAGGAACATTAAACATCTTTTCCTTTTAACATTTTTTCATAGCCTAATTAAATTTTCATTGATGAATAGTACTGGTGAGTTTCATCCCCTAGAAATTATACATACTGCATTTTGATTTGTTCCCTGGTAATCTTTTCATTTTGTATCAAGGAACCGATTAGAGGTTACGGTTTTGAGATATTACATCTTTTATCATTAACTGTGTAGAGTAATATTTCCAGAAGATAGTACGACTGTAAGGGCAGTCTCCCTTCACAATTTTATTAATTTATTTTCCGGTAATGTCACTTCTACTTTTAAATTCTGAGTTGTGGAATATCACAGCTATTGTGAGAAGGATTTTTTTTTCTCTCTGTTTAAATGGAGATTAATTTTAAAGCAGCCCCACATACATCTCCAAGAAGGCAAATGTCTTTTCCCACCCCTTGTTTTCCCCATCTGACTTTGGAGTGGAAAGTGTATGCTCTCAGGGAAGATAGGGATATATCGAAGTGGAAATTAGAGTGTAGTCACTTCTAGCTAAGCTATTTATTATTTGCTTGCGACTTGATGGGTAATGCTGTTTCCAGTAATAGATAACCTTTTTAAAAAATGCAAATATTTGTTAGAAATGTGTTTCTAAAACTAAGCCAAGTTGCAGGGCAAAATAAAGCTTTTGTATTAGGAAAAAAGACCTTCATTTTCCATTTTTTCCTCAGATTTGAGCTTAATGCAAGTATAATGTTTGAATATTACAGCCCAATCCAATCCATCTCTCTACTGAGAAATCCCATTGAGACCAATTTAATCTCCATTTGTATTTAATTTTTGTATATTTGGAGGATTTAAAAATAATAATATTGTGCAATTGCTGAAAATCCTCTTTTTAAAGTGTCACTTTCCTTTTACTCCAGGTTCAGTCAAAGAAAGAGGAATCTTTAACACCATCTCTGAGCCAAACCATTCCAACATTTTATTTTCCTCAAGGTTATCCAAAAGAAAAAGTCAATATTGATGCTATTATTGCAAAGATAGACAGGACTTTCTCCCAGTTTCCCAATGAGCGAGCTACATTAGAAGATATGGGCAAAGTTGCAAAGGTAAGTGGTGAGATGTTTTTTTTTTTTGTCTACAAGACACAAAGGGACAATTAAGAACCTTATTTGCATTGAAATGTTGTCTAATTCAGACCTATGTGGTTTTATTTAACAGTTACTTAACACATTTAGTACATTGCAGCATAGCCAACTTAATTTTATTTCATTTTGCTTTTTCTGGTAGGAATAAGATAGACTATTGAACTCAACCAAATCAAATCAAAAGGAATATAATATAACATAATAAACCAATGCTTTTATATTAATATTACTCAAAAAATGAGCCCTTTTTCTTTTGGGGGAGGTAGTTCATACATGACACTCCTTCTCCCCTCCGCATGTATTATCGAACAAATACATTTTAGAAGGGAGCAGCTCTCTTTGCATAGAGCAGATACTTAGAGTTAATGCTCTACAATGGGCACCAAAAAAATGACTTTGAAATCTTTTTGATTTCATTATTTTAAATCTCAACTATGCAAAAATGTAGAAGTTTTGACATTTTTCTGTACTTCTTGCAGGGATGTGAAATATAGAAACATGAAAAATGATTCCGAATTATTTATCTGTTTGTTTGTATCCTGCCTTTATTATTTTTACAAATAATTCATGGTGACAAACATCCAAAACACCTTCCTCTTCCTATTTTCCCCACAACAATAAAAAAAATTCTGTGAGATGAATTGATCTGAGAGTGATTGTCCCAAAGTCACTCATCCAGCTTTCATGCCTAAGGCAGAATTAGAACTCATGATCTTCAGTTTTCTAGCCTGTTTCCTTAACCACTAGGCCACTGTAAAACAAATAAGACCAAGTTAGAATCCAAACCATTAGTCTTTATAATGTATCATCTGCAGAGCTTTGGGAAGGAAAAGAGCCTGACATTTGTATTGTGCATGGTGTATACCTATTTGTGCACTTTTGTTCAGTGCATGGTGCACTTCTCCTTGGTTCTCTGGACAAGACAATTTTTTAAATCATTCAATATTTTCTGAGCACGCTGGTTTGCCTGGAGAAATATGATGTAAATATTAAAATAAGGAGAAATTAGAATCATCATTCCATTTCTCAGCATTTACGAAACTCTTGCCATACTTAATAGGCCCTTAAGGTCTGCAGGAATAAATGTCAGTTGTTACTTTTTAATGATACCTCTTAATTCTAGGCCTGTGATTGCCCCCTTTACTGGAAAGGTCCATTATTTTATTGTGCTGGAGGAGAACGCACAGGATTTGTATCAGTTCATAAGTTTGTTGCTATGTGGCGAAAGTAAGTATGCATTTCCTGTAAGGTTACTTAACTTGTTTTAAATATTACTTGGAGATTTTTTTTAAGGAAAATCTGGTTATTATTTTAATGAAAAAGACAGTTGAGAAATAGTTTTTAACATTTTCATCCATCCCCTTCCTAAGAAGACCCATTTTGGATCTGACTAAGTTCTATTGGAATTGATTCTTTAAATTGTTTTGAAAGGTTTTTTTTAAAAAGGCAAAATGAATGATAGATGATGGAAGTTGGGAAGGGAGAGACATTGCTGAATTTAACTTACTTAACTTTAAGTGTGTCATGTTCCTAAACTCTATGATGACAGTACAGGACAGTTGAAAGAATTTGAGGTTGAGGATTCTGCTGGCCCCTAGGCTGAACATTTGTTCCTCTTTAAACTTGCTTAATTTTGAAGTGGGGTGGGGGCAACTTTAAGAGAGAATGAATAGAAACATAAGGTGAATTATCTTTGAAATGTGAAGTGACAAGATAATTTGACTTACCCTTTTAGGGTTTTTTTCCTCTCTTCAATGGACTTTTACTTTCAAAGAACCCATGCCTGTATTCTTGGTGGTGCAGGATCAAGACTGCACATTTTATATATAATGCACACTGACAATTTAATATAGCACAGTCAGATAATTGTATAGAAATTCAGATAATGAACAAGGCAATACCTTTGCCATAGTGGAAATACATATGAGATTTTTCTTTTTTCATCTCAGTGCTGTTATGTAATGCATGGTTGATCATTATATATGAAAACAGAAGTTGGAAAAGGAAGCCATTAGTCTGCAATAACTTTGTAAGGCCAATTTGAAAAGAGACATCCATCCAGTCATCTTTCTTCTTCCAAACTTTTCATAGTGTTTGTTTTAAAAGGGCCACATACCTTATTTATTTCAAAGGAATTGATGTTCCATGTGGCCCAACACAAATGTTATTCATACTCGTGAATATATCTTAAGATTGAAAAAATAAGATGTATAAATTTTCTATATCTGCATAAATTAGACAAATTATGCTTTGCAGAATATTGCAGACCTGTCATGATGCTGCAGCCAAGTTTGTTCACCTTCTAAAGAGTCCTGGATATAATTATCTTGTACAAGAAGACTTCATTCCATTTTTACAAGTAAATTCATTTTTTTTCATTATTACCACAGAAATGCACACCCAGTCACCCATTTTCCCAGAACCATTAGTTGACTCAGTGATGTTTCATTATTACGTAAGAAGTCAGAAATGGCTAAATTTAATCTACCAAGTCCTTGACATGCTAGCTGATGGATAGAAACTCATTAGGTTACTAGAGAAATATGAAAACAAGAGAATTCTGTTCTATAATCTTTCTGGCTCAGCAGACAGGCGGAGGTGGTGGAGGCAGGAGGGGGAGAGTTTTGTGCATGCGCCCTGCTTTCACAAATGCAGCTTCATACATGAGCGCTTTCATCCACCATTTCTGCGACCCACTTCCAAACGGGCCTAGGCCATGGACCAGGGTTTGAGGACCCCTGCTCTAAACTGCTTTCTGAGTCTTCTCAGTGCCTTTTGATTCCTAAGCTAAATTGTAGATTTGCCTTTCTCTTCCCATTAGATCTTCCAATCCTAATATGTTCCTGATTCATTTCTTTGCATTTTTTAATCTCTTGATACTGAATTCTTTTTCTAAAGGAATTTTTCATGCATTTTAATATTTTTATTTAAAAATGAAACTTAATAGTTATATTATCTTGAAACAATTTGAATATTTTGCTGATGATGTTATAACTGTACTCCCTATTATGGCATGATGATTTGGCAGAATTAAATTCTTTCATCAAGTAGTAATTCATAAAATTCTGAACTGATGCCTCTTTCATCCTTCATACTTAGGATGTGGTCAATAGTCACCCTAGTCTAGTCTTCTTAAAAGAAGCATCGGAATTTCATTCTCGGTACATTACAACGGTAAGTGTCTTCTGTATAGAAAATATTTTTCATGTGGACCATCTAGATGCGATAGCTATTGATCTGTTGAGGAGAAAAGCTATTCCATTAATTAATTATTCTTATAGTTAGGAAATTTGTTCTTAGTTCCAGATTGGATCTCTTTTTTAAGAAGCTTCCACCCATTGCTTCTTGCCCTGCCCTCAGTTGCTTTGGAGAATAAGTCAACTGTCACCTCCCTGTGACAGCCCCAGTTACCATTAGACAGGCATCATGTCACCCCTAATCTTTCTCTTCATTAAGCCAAACAAGCCCAGTTCCCTTAAAAGTTCATCAGACGTTTAGTCTTACATTTTCAAGTATGGACATAGCTTGATAGATGCTGCTGTTTTAAATAGTTTGGAATAATTTATAAAGGAGTCAGTAATTATGTTTTATTTGATTCCAGATGGAAAGGATATAATCTGGAAAAAGATACAAATATTAATACTCTGAATTGATTTAGTCCTCCCAATTGATAAATTCTAAATATATGTACCCAAAAATATGTATGAATAAACTGGCAAATTACTGTAATATTTAAGCGCTTGGATAGTAATGTCTATGATAGATATAATAGTCACACCCTATATTTTCTTGTAGGTAATACAAAGGATATTTTATACAGTAAACAGGTCATGGTCAGGAAGAATCACTTGTAATGAACTCAGAAAAAGCAACTTTTTACAGGTATGGCATGCAGTTTTGTAATAAAATAAATTTTACTGATTAACTGTTCAGGTGGACCATAAAAATTCTTTATAGTTTATTTCTGTTCAGAAATGAACTTAGGAAATTTTATATTTCTGATGGCTTTACTTGATCTTAACTTGGCTTAATGGAAACCAACATTACCTTCTGCCATACTTTTGCAAATTCAGTAACAATAACTTAAAAATTTATCTCAACTTTTGATGCTGGTTGGTTAAGGCATCCTAGGAAGTGATGTGTGACTGGGTACAAGCAGAGATCAAGTCATTCTTCAGTGAAGGCTTGATTCTCCCTTCACTTAAGGGGGAGCTGGTCTGCACGTTCCTCGGGAAAATATTACTGATCCCAACAATGTCATAGGATTTCTGACCAGGTCCAGCATTTCCTGCCTGGGGAATATTGTTGAGAAAGTAGTCAAGCTGTAGCTTTATATGGTTTTGAAGGAAATAAAAGTAGTTGGATCCTTTCCAGTCAGGATTATCAGAGTGGTATACAATCAATTTCATGTCTTGGCACAGAACCAAGAAGGCATTGATTGCACTTGTGAGTGTCTTAGGATAGAACAGAAAAGGTGGTGAAGCATCTATCCTACTCTGTCTTGATTGATCCATGACCTTTAGTGCTATTGATTATCTTTCTGCAATGGTTCAGGGGATTTGAAGTAGGGGCCTCATTGTTGCATGGTACTTCCCTCTGGGGCCCATTGGTGGAGAAAAAAGTAGCCCTTGATTTTACTATACAGAGGGCCTTAGGCCTGATTTCTCCCTACTTCTGTCTAAACATCTATATGAAGACACTTGGTGAGGTCACCTATAAGTATATATCTCAACTCTTGGACAGCCAAATTATGCCACTGTAGTTTTGTCTCTGGGAAGCTGTGGAATCTGCAGGCAAAACAAAAAACAGGCCAATTCTAGCAAGATTAATGGCTGTGGATTTGGGAGCTGCCTGGATCTGGGGATGCATTTATTCATTCATTCCACTGATTTATATGGATACCCATCTAACAATTGCAACTCTGGGCAGCATAGGCTTTAAACAAGTAAAACCAAAATAATAAATAGCAGTAATTGGCCATCCTTATTTCTAGGTAGTGTCACACTGTCCACACAAACTTAGTGCACAATATGAGGGTCCTCCTAGATTGACAGCTTGTGTTTAAAGGACAGGTGCTGTTGTGATTTGAAGGACCTTTGTACAGATCTACCTTGCATTACCAACTGTCCCATTATTAAATCAGAAGGCCCCACTCATGGTCACTCATGACTCTGAATTACTGCAGTGTGCACTACATAAAGCTGTCTTTGAAGATCACTCAGAAACTGTAGGTGGTGAGGGTACATCACGGGTTGTTATGGGCAACCTCTGTATGACAGTATAACACTGTATAGGTTGCCAGTAAGCTTCCAAGTTAATTCAGATAGCTGGTCATCAATCATAAGACCCTTTATAGGAGAGGGCCTGGTTATTTGTCTAGTTTCCTCTGTCCATCTGATAGGTTTCACATGCTTTGGGTCCTGTCCCTTAAGCAATGCCATCTGTTGGGATCCAAGAGATGTGGCTTATTTGCCACTATTTGTCACCTGCTCCACTGAACAGTGTTCCCCATGATGGTTCTGATGCTGCCTACCTCCTGAAAGACTTTGAAGACCTGTCTTGAGGTTTTATGAGTCCATCTTGATTTATGGTTTCTGTTGTTTGAGTTGCTCTGACCACAGTGTGCACTATTATATTTGATTCTTTTGCTTCTTGTTATTAGTCGCTTTTACTTGTCTATACCATCTTGGGTCATCTGTTGAGTGACAATATTATTTTGATTGACTATGCATCAGTTGTTGATATGTATGTAAACTAGTTATTATAAATTGCCTGGTATTTAAATTATTGGGATCTGGAGTAAATTCACAATGAGGTGAAGATATTGGAAATATCTTCAACCTGTATATAACCTATCCCAATCAATGAGTTTAATGCCTTAATTTTCTCAATGTTTCTCTCTCTCAATAGAATGTGGCATTGTTAGAAGAGGAAGTAGATATTAACCAGCTGACAGAATACTTCTCTTATGAACATTTTTATGTAATTTATTGTAAATTTTGGGAGCTAGATACAGACCACGATCTTTACATCGACCAAAAGGATTTAGCTCGACATAACGACCATGGTATGATATGATATTAATTTAGTTCAAAATAAAATTGATGGATGATATGCATATTTTATTTATTTATTCAATTTCTGCAGCCTTCCAACTCAACCAAATGACCCTGGGTTGCTTACAATTCTAAAACTATAAAGCAATTTTAAAAATTTTAAAAATTAAAATTCAGAACGAATAAACATTTCTCAAAATATATAAAGACAAATAGCTGAGATGTCAACACAATTACATTTCTGATGTTCTTAGTGTTGAGAATTACTCTCAGTTTGGGTAGTTTATTTTCTACTTTTCAGGAAGATGGCAGTATTCTAAAATGTAGAAAGTAGAAATTAAAATCTAAAATTTATTCAGTACTGTTGCACATTATTACACTAAGGGAACTAAGATCAATTAATTATGAAAACTCCTTAATTTCACAACAAGTAGAGAGACTTAACTGTAGTTTCAGCTGGGAAAGTGTGAGCATCCCAAGCCAAGTTTAAAAATACTCGAGAATTCCTAGAAGTCTGGGCACTCTGATAAATCAGTCATTAACAGGCAGATAGAGATAAACCGCATCTACATATGATTCAAAAAAAGACAATCACAAAGCCCAAAAGGAAACAAAAAAGACCTAAACATTTACTCACCAGCAGTCAATACCCAGATGAGGAGAGATTAATACCAAAATTAACACCAGACCAACAATCAAGAAGTAAATAATAATCCAATCAAAGAACTACTGCAGTAACACAGACAAACAAGGTAACAGTAAACAGCAACCTAATGACGGAGCCATCAAGACGACTCCCACCAACACTGATAGGGCAAACCAGTAGTATATTATGTGTCTCTTAAAGAGCAAGAATGCTTAAAAATTAATTAAAATGAATGCTGGTATTTTTGTTCTTAAGAAGGTCCAAAGATTAAGCTTTGTCCTTTCAAATTCTGCTTCTCAAAAAGTTATCTGTAGTATGGTAGCCATTTGTCTAGTATTGATGCTGAAATCTTGGTTAGTTTAAACACTTGCCCAGAAAACCATTGAGGAGCTATAAACAAAAAGGCTTTTTCTGTTTTTGTTATTATGATGTCTATACAGTTAAACCTTCAGACTAGCTAACACTAGAGGCTGAAATATCTTATTTAGCAGGAATGGCCAGTGTACCAGTGACTGGGGAAAAGTGCAGTTTCTTTCACATCGTAGGGTTTGCATTCTTCTGTTGTAAACTCCACCTATGTTAGTGTTTGCAATTTGCAAATATTAATAGAATTTGCCATTTGGATTGTACACAAAATCCTTCAAATCCTAGCCAAGAATCCTTCAAATGGGGAAGGACCAGCTGAGCCAACATGCTATATATATGCACGTGACACCTACATGTTATATGTATACAGTATATGAAATAACTGTCTTTCTTTCCACAATGGGGATAAAGGCCTCATACCATTGGGATTTGAGGAGAGGAGAGGGTATTGAAAAGGGGCTTATTTGGGGGATGAGCATTGCAATAAGCTTTGTCTTGATTTTTCTTCAAGGTGATCTTTTCAGTGCTTAATGCCAAGAGTAAGGCAATACTTCCTGATTACAAATTCAGTAGAAGCAGGAAGTAAGTGCGCAGTTAGTTTCATGTACTGTAGCAGAAAAGCAAGATGTATTTTAAAATTCAGATTTGCTAATGGGCACAGCAAAGTACATCCTTATCACTATCCTTGTTGAATAAGAGAAATATAATTTTTTTTTCCCAAGTAATTGCTGATGCTGTTTAAAATGGAGGGATTCACACAATTTAAAAAATATAAATGAATAACTTCAGACATAACCAAATTGAATGTTGCTACTTTCCCTTTTTTAACAGCTATATCTAATCGGATGATAGAGAGGATTTTCTCTGGAGCTGTAACAAGGTATGTTTTTAAAAACTATACAGTATATATTTCCTAGCATGTAAATTATGTGGCAAAGTGTTCAATAATAAAAAGTCATTTTAGTGTAAACAATGCAAATAAATAAATAAATTTAGCTCTCAAGTTAGCTAACAAAATTTTTTTATGAAGTCTACTACAAAAACCACTAGTTATACTAGTGTAAAATAGATATTTTAAATTATTTTTTTAGCATTGTTTATGTGTAAAATATATGGAAGTGAAATGTTGTTTACTACATGCTCTGATTAAATTACCCCTCGCCACCAATTATGTAGAGTTGTGTATATGCTGTAAGTGAGCAATGCAAATTCCTGCTTGCAATCTGATATCATTAGCATTGAAATCTCAGTCCAAGCTTTGGTTTTTCAGTTGTGTAATATGATGGCATTTTTGACAGAAGGAGACAGCTTCTCATGTCATTTTATCCATATTTTGCAGTGATAAGAATTAGAACATTTTAATAAAAATATTTTCCTAGTAGAATATCAGAGAAACATGTAAAACCTTACAAAAACCTTACTTCACACAATATTATGTATTTATGCCCATTTTATACTGTCTTTCTGTCCATAGAACAGTCAAGGCAGCTTGTAGTCAAATATAAAACTAGTAAAATTAATGCCAGTATTTTTAATCCAAATCAAAATGTCTTAATCTCTTTCTGAATATGGAAAGTGAGGCCCATTTAATTGTAAATATGTGGCCAAAAATGGCTCATGATGATACACAAAGGGTAGTTGTGCAGATAAAATTAGAAAAAACACTACAGTATATATTTTTGTCCTTGAAAGAAATGCAGGATGCAAATTATTTTTAAGATATATATACACACACACATATACATACACACGCGCAGAGTGAACTCTGTATTCTAGTAAATTTGAAAAGTGCAGAAGCTATTTGAAACTCTAAAATTTAGGTGCTGTATATATAACCACATATCATCTCCCCCCCCTTTTAAATATTAATTTCGAAGGGGCAAGAAGGCACAGAGAGAAGGAAAAATCAGTTATGCGGATTTTGTGTGGTTTTTGATATCAGAAGAAGACAAAAGAACTGCCACTAGGTAAGAAAAAAAAATGCTGTTCATGAGATTATGTTATGATGTTGTCAAAGTAAAGTCATCAAGATACTATCACAATATATTCATTATAACTGAAACATAGTTTACAGAAAGCCAGTTTGGTACAGGTGGTCCTCTCTTACTGACTACTTGTTCAGTAACCATTCAAAGTTGCAACAGTGCTGAAGAAGTTGCCCTTGAGGTTCCAGCCATTGTATCACCCTCACAGTCAAATGATCATCATTGGCAATCTTCTCTGTTGGTCTCCAACAATCAATGGTGAAACCAGCAGGGAAGGTTAAAAGTCCCTCTAGTCTGTGCTCACAGCGCCCTACCATCCCTCTCTGGCCTCCCTGTACCTGGCCTGCATTGGGCCTCTCAGCCTCACATTTCCTACAAGAGACTCCCCCTTAATTTTTACAACAGCAATCAGGACTGCCGTGATTGACACTGCTAAGCAATGCAGTGATGTGACATCCCACTTTATGACTGCATTACTTAGTGATGACAGTCCTGATCCAAATTGCCATTGCATCTTCAGGCTAGAAACCGAGAGACCACGAGTTCTAGTTCTACCACCTGAGTGATCTTGAGCCAGTTGCTCTTTCTCAATCCTAGGAAATAGGCAGTGGCAAACCACTTCCTGCAAACCATGCCAAGACAACTGGAAGGACTAGTCAGGAACTAGCCTTGCACAAAAATACTAATTGCCCAGCCACTGAAGAAAAAGAGCAAGAGGGAGCATATCAGATCTGTGGAATCAAGCATTCTTTTGGGTTTCATTTCATTTTACAGGCATCTAGGAGGGCGAGGTAGGAGAAATGCTTCTTGTATATTCAGATAAAAAGTTCACATATAAGCACAGAGGAAGAGCATAGTGCCCAAAATAACCAAAACGTGGAACAAAAGGGCATCCACGAAAAATGGACCCGTATAAGAAATTTCTAAGGATTTTATATTTTGGTGTTGCTAGTCTAAAAGCCTGGCGATATAGATGTCTTGAATTAATCATTCACAAATGGGTTTTGTGTTGCTCCTCAGAACACAACATAAAAATGAACATGAAATAGATTGCTAAATTGTTTAATGATTCATTTCAGCATTGAATATTGGTTTCGGTGTATGGATCTTGATGGTGATGGCATACTGTCCATGTATGAACTACAATACTTTTATGAAGAACAGTGTCAAAAACTGGATAATATGGCCATTGAACCTCTGCCATTTGAAGACTGCCTTTGCCAGATGCTGGATCTTGTGAAGCCAGAGAATGAAGGTGATGGATCTTTGTAGTATCTTTGTTAACCAGGTTAATACAACCATTCAGTGTTTGGCTTTAAATGTTCTTGTAAATGTTCTTTGTTTATTGCATTTGGCAGGTAAAAAAGCCATCTGTTCATCTAACTTTCTGTTTTAACTTTCATTCAGTCTGAAAATTGAGTTGTGCATGAATCACAATCAGCCAAAAACTTGCTGATGGTGTTAAGATTTTCACTTTTATCTTGAGAATAAATATGGCTACTCTTGGTAAGAAGTTGTAAAATTGTTGTTTTGATTTACAGCTGATGAAATTCTTAAACCAGACCCGTTAAAGTCATCCTAACTGAGGGACTTACAATTTTAGGCAATCCTAATCTGTCATTAATTGCACCTGCTCAAGTATTAATTAAAAAACAAGCATTTAAATCTTAAATTTCACATGGGATATGCACCACAATCTAAAACATTTCATATTTTTTCCAGGAAAAATAACACTTCATGATTTAAAGAGATGTAGGATGGCAAACGTTTTCTTTGACACTTTCTTTAACATTGAGAAATATTTAGACCATGAGCAGAAGGATCAGTTTTCTGTGCTGAGGGTAAGGACAATTGGTGCCAAAAAGGATTTTGCCTATAAAGTCAGTCTCAGTGTTTTATCAATTTAGTGTTAAATGCCTTGTGATAATATTTTAGGGCACTGAAAATGAAAATCAAGACATGTCTGATTGGGAAAAATATGCGGCTGAGGAGTATGATGTCCTAGTAGCTGAAGAAGCAGCCAGCGACCAATGGAATGACTGGTAAAGTAGCATTTACACCATTATTGTTAGAAGATAATAGTTGTAGATCAGGGTTAAGCTGTGGGGTCCTTGGTGCTCTCTGAGCTTGATGGTTTTCTTACAAACATTTCATTGCCAAACTAGGTAATATCATCAGATTTATCATCACCAAAGAGTTTACATTCTTATCCTTCTAAATTAAATAAATAAAAGTTAAATGATCCAATACTTGTGGAACTAAGAAAGTGGTATCTTGAATACAGTAGCACAATACTTTTCTGACTCATTGTTGGTCATCGTTTATTGGTTCTAGTGTTTTCTGCCAAAATGCCTTGCTGCCAAACAAAATGCTAATTATACTTTTATAAAATAGTATTGTCAATTATTTCTACTACAGTCTAGAGTTCATTAAAGGTAGAAGTGAATAGAGATGAATGTTGCTGGAGTTGGTTTGCTTGTGCCCTCACTTAAATAGCTGTTACTGTATTATTTCTTCTTAACACAAGAGCCCCTTTGAGCTACGCCTCATGGGGATTAATCTGTCTGGGGAGAATCATCAGGACCAGCTGTCCTCCTCCTTTTGGGATTCTGATCGCATAAGCTATTAGCTAGTTTTGCTGAGGCTGAGTTGAAGACATAAGTAGCAGCATCCTTTCTATAAAGGAATGCCAAATTGGCCTTTTTATTTAAAGCATCATTGCTATTCCAACATAAGCACAGTTACCTAATATTGGTGCTGTATTTTGTAGGAAAAGAGACTGGTTTTATTACGACAAAAATTATTTAAATACATATTTAAGGATACTTCCTTGAACAAAAGAAATCACTGAAAATACCTTCAACTTCTCTGGGATACATTCTAGGCAGTAGGATGGTGCAAATACACTCTAATATTACTCAGTGTTTTCTTAATGACACTGACTTCTTGGGAGTTGGATATACATACATGCAGATAAATTGCTTAGCAGCTAATCTGTCATTATGAAAACATTTTCTCCAGGAAGGACAGCAGCCTTAATTTATGAGCAAAATATGTGTGTCTGAAGGTTCTTTGAAAGCCACGCCTAACTATTTTGACACGTCATATATTTTAACTTGTTTTTTTTTTTTAACAACTCAAACTCACGGCCCGCGGGCCAGATCTGTCACATGATGGCCCCACCCCCGTCCAGTTTAGCAAAGGAGAAGAAAGTCCCGATATGTCATGTGACGACACCATGACAACACGAGTTTGACACCTCTTATGTAGAGTTAATAACTTCAAGCCTTTCAAGATAAAGTATGTGTTACTGGGGATACTAGTGATTTGTTGATTGACTCATTAAAAATCATTAAATAATTTGACAAACCATCCTGACAGAAAAGATTGTTAGAGAAATCCAATATATAGGAACTGGCTAGAGCTCTCAATCCCCTGCCCTTTCTGTGTTACAACAGGCTCCAGGGACAATTCTCAAGATACATAGGAGAAGGGATGCTTCATCTCCTTCTCCTCTTTCACCGACAAGCAATTCTGTCAGCAGATTTAATTTATTACTTTTACCTTCTGTCAGCAGATTTAATTTGCTACTTTCAGTCCGACAGATGGTAACCAGTTGCCTCCAGGAAGTGCAAAAAGTGGACAATTTTTACCCATACAAAGTGATCACATACAATAAGGAATAGGGATATGTTACCTGAGGTCACACAATCAATTTCATCTAGGATTAAGTCTATAAATTGCAAGTGCTTCCCATACGTGGATTTAACTGAGAGGTCAGAAACTTCCCCCGAATAGTGCAGCCTACTTCTGAATAAGTGGACATACACTTCCAAAGTAAAGTAAATTCCTATCTATATTTACTTTCCGCGCTATAACATAAACATGCATATTAAGGTGTGCAGTACTTGCTATTTAAAGGGTTCAGAAAGATGCTTCAAAGCATGCAAGGGCACTCATGCAACACCTGTTGGCAATCCTTTAAAGCAGCTATGTCTTTTGAGGGGCTCTCACAGCTGCCTCCACAACTGCAGTTCAACCCTGGGAAAAATCATTTGGTTTAAGCAGCTGTCAAAAAATATTAAACGTGCACACTGCACACTCCAACACACATTTTTCCATTTGACTCCAAAGTACTATCCAACCCGTAATTCATAATGCCTTTAAAATTCCTTTAGGTAATAGTGCAGAGTAAGATTTGCCTGTTTCCGCCTCGCTATTCAGATGATAGAATATGATGTAATAAATACACAAGTTACTTTTACAAATATGTATACAGGAAGTCCTTGACAACCATTTAATTAACAGAGGTGTAACATTATGACAGCCCTGGAAAAAATGTCTTACAACCTATTCTCACACTTAGGACTGTCATTCACACCCTCTCCCATGGTCACAGGATCAGAGTTTGGGCACTTGGTTACCACCTAACCTTTATGCATTGTTACAGCATCGTATCGTTATGATGACAACTTGGGAGTTCTTTTGTCAATGGGGGGGGGGGGCAGCCCATTATGGAAACTGGATTCGCTTAACAACCAGAGCGATACATTTAATGACTGCTATAAAATTATTGTAAAATAAGGTTCCATTCTACTTACAATCACAATAACATGTAATGTTAATTTTGGTCCCAATTGTACCTATAATTCAAGAACTGTCTGAAATTTGTTCCCATTTATTTTTATTTTTAGTTATGAAGCCGAGCTTATTCCTGGTGATCATCAAAAGACCAACATACTAAAATATCAAATGGAGAAAAGACCTTTTTTTGATATGCCTTCCCATTTGGCAGATGTTGATTTGGATGATTATGACTATGAAGATGATTTTGAATAAACTATATTTGTAGAAGTATAAAGACTGTGTCTGCAGCAGGTCTGCTAAATCTGTGTAGAATTCTGTCCCCCAAAAAAAGAATAAAATTGAGTTTCTTGTGCTGCAAAATTAATACTTTCAAAATATCTAAATGGTTACATTTGTATGGAATGACACTTTTTATGTATTTATTCAATGGATTGTTGCCTAGGAAAAAATAAATTATTTATAGACTTTCTTTAAGGAATTACAGTGTATCTTGTATGAAGTAAAAGTACTGGCTTGTTTTTATACAAAATACTAAACTTTTTCTTGATTTCTATAATAATGTAAGTCCTTGCTCTTGCAGTCTCCAAGATAAAATTAACTTCGTCAAGATTCAAAGAGAAAAGTGTCATGATTGTGAATGGAGATCGCGGTTCAGAACTCAAGTAAAGCATCACTGGATAAGCTAGATAACACACTGGTACATGTAGCAAATTATATCCTGCCTGAAAACAGGCTATAATTTTTTACCTCTTAGCATTCATTTTGTTCTACTGACTCAATTTAAAAACTGGCTTTTATTGCTAACTTAACATTTGTGGATATTATATTCCATGTCAAGGGAATCAATTGCAAGTTTTACTTGATCTGTGATGTGCACTAACCTCGTATGGGCATTTAGTGTGTTTCTTCAGTGGTTGGCTAATGACACATTCCATGAATATTGTTACCAACAGTGTCAAAAGTAGCTGGACAGTCTGATGCTTTATTTGCCTATATGAGGTGAGAAACTGCTTATAGGGCAGGATAGATATTGCTATTCTGATTTTTTTTAAAAAAAGCATAACGTTTGTAGTGCCTTAATTATCCTTATGTTCACACAAGAAATGAAATATGGTAAAGCAAATTCTTGCTGTTAGGTTTTCCCAATAAACAAAAAGCTACCTTGTTTGCTGTGCAGATCTGTTAAATATTTAAAATATCATGTTCGTATTTTCAAATAAAGGTTTTTTCATACATGTAACTCAGCAATTTTTTTATGTATCAGCTCATCACAGAAGTTATTGAAAGTTTGAATACCAGAATCATTTTCATGTAATCTTAGTAACTGTACAAGCTGTTCATACTTTGTGATCTATAGCATAGAGTGACTTCAGTTTGCCTCCCAGAATTGGGGTTTATAGCTCCCAATAATTCCATATTCCTCAGACAAAGCTAAAATATCCATTTTCATAAATTCAAATATGATTCTGATAAAGCTATGCGGCACAGATAGTTCAGCTGTGAAACTACAAACCACCTTTTTATAGTTGAAGTTAATGGCAATTTAATGAAGATTGACAGAATACACAATATTAGGATGGCTGGGTTTTTTTCTATATATGAGGGTTTTCTTTCAGAGCAGGTTTTGGGGTGATACTATTCCTTTTGAATTGTTAAGTTTTCTTGTGATGATTCTGAATTACTAGATGCAACTATTTAGAATTTAAGGTTAGCTGCAAGATGGCATTACAAAGCTGAGGGAACACCAGGAAAGATTTTTTTATAATAGATTTATAGCCTGCCTTTTCCTGCAAAATGACTCTTAAAGTACTATGATGTGTTTTTTGGCAGCAGTATTCTGCCTATAATTACCCATTTCCTTCATGTAGACTATGATCAATATTAAACATTTAGGATTGAACTGATTCCTTTGATATTCAGATTTTTAGTGTTGGCTACATACTGCTTGGATCGGATCCCAAGCTTATCAACTAAAGGAAAACATTAAGATTTGCAGTTTTTCGGGTATGGGTCTCTCTGTCTTAATGGAGCAGCCCTCACAGCAAATCTACTGTCAAACGATATATTTTGATGCTACTGGCTCTTTTTTCTTGTTCTTGTTAAATGTACAAACAGAAACACACTCCAGGAATGTAGGTCCCAAAAGTGTTGGAACAGTATAGATTTTAAATAATGAAAAACCGCAGTGTTAGATAATGAAAAAAAAAAGCTTTGAACAAGGCAAACTTTCTGCTTTACGTTGCCCTTAAATAGTGCCAACAACAGGGGTGGGATTCTACAGGTTCGCATCTATTCGGTTGTTAACCAGTTGTTAACATTCTAAGCAGTTTGGAGAACCGGTTGTTAGAAGAAATTACTGGCCTAATCCTGTAAGGAAGGCAGGAAGGAAACATTCTGGTGTTGCTTACAGAAACTGCCTCTCCATTAACCCTTATTACATTCTTGGCAGGACTAGACTTTCTGTCTCAGGAACTTCTCTGGAGTTTTTTCCCCCTCCTTTGTTGGTACTTTGCTTGTGTGGAGTGACCATTTAAAGTTACAGTGGCACTGAAAAAAGTGACTTACAACTATTTTTCACACAACTGTTGCAGCATCCCCACAGTCATGAGAGGCCAGGCGAGGAGATGTGTGCCTCGATGTGAGTGATGTTGAGTTGGCCACACTCAGCCAATAACATGATCACCAAGCCATGACCACCTAGTCACATGACCACCAAGCCACGACCACCACCTAAGCCATGCTTACAGAACCGTTGGTTGTTAAAAAATTTGAATCCCACCCCGGGTAAATTACAAACTTATTTCCTCTCCTTCTCACTACTCAAAACATTATTTCTTGACAGAACATGTTTTTTAAAAAAAGAGTTGGAGCTAAGTGGTAGAACATCTGTTTTGTTAGTTGGGCAGTTCAGACACAACTGAGAAAGGATCTAATCTGAAATACTGAGAAGCTGCTGCCCACAACAGAGACCAGTGTTTATCAATCTCAGTAACGTTCCAGATGTACAAAGTTCAACTCCCAGAATACTCCACAATAGAGATACAGTGGGTTGAAATGCATATATGCCAAAGCTTTAGGGCAGGAAACACACAGAGCATAGGGTTTTGGATAGGCAAGCTCTCTGCTTTGGTGTAAGACAGCTTTTTAGGATGCTTTTCTCAGTAGGCTCAATAGTTTCACATGATTTATGAACAATGTGTTGTAATAAAATAGCGTATATTTTTAGGACCACTGTAGTCTGGAATATAAATTAAGCAACAAATATGCATACAAGACACATAGATTGTTTTACCACTAATGCTACCCATGAAAATTATTGTTGCATTCTATATTGCAATTTACCCGTTTGGGAAAGATTACTGTGATATCCATGCCTATGTCCTTCCTAGTGCCATGATTTTCATTTTTCCCATTTAAGAAGAAAAAATGCTTTAAAAAGACAGACAGACAGAACAGATCTTTATTTTACAAACAGCTGAATTAAAAAAAAATAAACATGTTAGCAAAGTGAACATTTTGTGATACCTAAGGCAGCACACAAGAAGCAAAGTTTCTGTATTTTTTTCTGATTTACATTAATTTCTCTATTTTTGCTCTTCCTTTGAATCCTCTGGCTTGCTCTCTTGAAAACAGATTCTATCCTTTTAAAGTTCTTCTTTTCCATTTCATCATAGAATACTGAGCTGCAGCTTCTAGATAGTCTAGAACTAAATTTTGGATGGAAAGTCAAGCGTGCTCACAAAAATTGAGTGTGAGCTGGTAATATCAGAAAGTATAGAAAATACTGGCTGAAGACGCTTCCATTTTATATAAATTTACCAGTCCATGTTTAGTTCTACCAATCAGGCATCCAAATGATTCTCACAAAAATAGTTCAAAATCCATTCTACCTTTCTGGTTGGCTTTTTAAAAAAATTTACATAAAAAGTAGAGGCATTTCCAGCAATCCTCCTCTTAGGTATCCTAAACAATATAAAAATAAGACAATTAGGGAGAAAGATAATGTTTTAATAGACAAATTTATTAAATTATGCTTCCCCGTAGCTTCTTACAGTTACTATAATCCACTGTAGATAAGATACTGTTCTGGGATGTACATACCTCTCCTATTTTATAAAACAATTTTAATTATTATTTAATCTGCACTTGCTAGATTACATGAAGTCCAAATGGCATATTTAATCTACATTTTCTTTTGATTAAAATTTCCTAGATTCAGTCCATTTTACTCTCACTAAAAAATTCCCTTGTTGAGAAAACCTACAGCTCCAGAGATTTACTCTTTTATGAAAATTTCCAAGGGAAGATATTAGTCTGTAAATAAGAAAAAAAGGACACCCTGCCACAGGAAAAGCACTAAACCCAAGCCATGCTCAGCTAGGGCAGAAGAATAACAGATGATGGGATATATCAACTATGGCCATTTCTTTTTTAATTTCCCTTCCATTGTTTCCAATGTCAGAGTGGGTGGGATCAAGATAATAGGAAACTCTTAAATCCAGATAATTCAAAACCATCTCTAATATATATTTGCACACTTTACACATGTGCTAATATCTGGCAAGATTCTATTACAGGAATCATGGAAATGAACTTACTGTATGTAAGATGAATTACTAAAGCAAATTATTTCAAAGGGATTGATATATTCTTCCTATTAGTGAAAGAAAAAAAATATTTTTAAAACTATGTGTAGAATCATTCTTAACCTCCTCAGAGCCAACAACATCAATATCAGCTTCTTCAAGTGGAGCCTCTCCCGAATTCTCTTCTTTGACTGGAGCCGGGGTGCTAAAATGAGAAAAAGAAAAAAAATGTTTCTTGCCTTCCAAGTGAAATCATTCACTTGGTTCTTGTTAATTTTTACAATAATAATTCTGAGAAATCAATATTTAATCATAATAATTTAGGAATCAATATAATAGTTTAATGTAATACACAAATTTCACCTCTAGTATTATCAGTGTCTTAAAAAAAAAACATTTCTGTCTGATATTCGAAAGCTGTTGACGTTGTCCCAGACAACGCTAAAGTAAATGGATCAATAATCTGATTTAAAATATGACAGCACTGTACATTCTTCAACAAAGACTCCATTTAAATGTCATATCTTTTCTGTCCATGTGCTCCACTCCTTTTAAAGTAATTAAAGAAACCTAATGTATTTAGAGTTTCCTAAATAGAATTTTTTTGAATGGAAGAATTTCCTATATCACACCTGCTTTGTAACTTTCAACGATGGCTTTCTATTCAGCAGAAAAGTCAGGAAGCATTATAGTGGTTGTCATAAGTTTGAAAACCATGATGGAATTATACAAAATATTAAACCATGTTTTGGACTGTGACCTGTGGATATTTTTTTCAATTCACCCCCAATATCAAATAATGTTTAAACTGGAGGCAGGTTGGTCTCAGGTCACCACAGAATCTTGGATATATTTTGAAGAAAGAAAACACTACTGTATCACAACTAGATTTGATGACATCCTATTTATCGGAGTTAATCCAAAAATTCTTCTTACCTATGTTTTCTCTTTGGAGTTGCAGAACCCAACAGAAGGGAATATTCTTGATGACAACTATCATAAGATTTTAGCCTCTTCCTATTTCTCAATCCCAAGGAAGGAAGGCAGGAGGGATAGTGAGTCTCAGAAGTCTTGTTTGCTCTGTCTATGTGACGGATTTTAGACAAGGATCCTGAAACAGATAATTTCATCATACATACTTTGGCAGAACTCAGCCATGTATCTCACTGAACATTGAAGTTGAAAGATACAGATATTACTGAGGCCTAAAATCATCCTACTTGAAGTGATATATCAGAAATGTTGACATGTCATAAATCCTATGATCCAAATGCAAGCTTTTTATACATATTTCGGAAATGTCATACCTTCAGATAATTTCCTTTTAAAAGAAGATGTCCTAGTAATGCTAACAGATGGCCACTCTTGTGAGCTGCTGAGAGCAGAATTCTCATCATCACTAGCCAACAAAGAAGTTCTGTACCAAGCCAGTGAGTACCAAGTATCTTCTTTACAAAGTGTTGTTTCGGGTACATATCTTAGCAAATAACTATATCTGAATGTGAAGATTGGGGAAAAAACCATTAAGTTACTTTTTCCCTATTTTAATTAACGTTCTTTCAGAAAAGATGCAAATACTCAAGATATTACATTTAAATTAGACTTAAAATGTGATGACCTACAACCTTGCTCCTCATCTAAAATGTGACCCCAGATCAACAGTAGTTCCCCGGTGTTCCAGGATCTTTGAAATCTCCAACCTCGCTTCTCATCCAAGGAACCTCCCCAACTACTCAGTCAGCATTAAAGAAGCTTTTTGGGTGAGAAGCGAAATGTTTTCAAGGAAAAAAACCAAGAAAGTCCAGTTGCCTTTTGGAAAAGCACCTTTGGGACAACCATGGCCTGGATGATTGAGAATCTCTGTAGACATTTAACTGTCCAGGATTTTAATAGCACTGTTTTGAAGGTGTATGGTCTTTTTCCCCCTGTAAACATTACACACTTTTTAAACAAAGTGGTATATAAATTAATAGGAAAACTTGCTCTGTTGTGGCTGGTTCCACATTATATTTAATTGCTTAATTATGTATTCTAAGCTAGACATTAAATACAGAATCATTTTTCATGACTTGCTCATCAACATATGCTCCTCTGCATGCATAAATATATATAAATATACAGTCATTATTGAAGCATGTTCATCTATCATTGTCAGAGTTACCAAAAGGTCAGTCTAAAATAATAGAGCGCTCATCTGTTCATTATAAATTCAAATGTATGTAACCTGAACAGTTAAAAGAAAACAAAAATCAAATAAAAGGTAAAACACAGCTATACCTCTTATTTGGGCACCTGTGTTAATTTATTTTTTATATCTTGCATTTATTATTTTTTTACAAATAACTCAAGGCAACAAATATATCAAACACATCTATTTTCCCCACAACAACAACTTTGGGTGTGGATGGGTTGATGGCGTATGATTGGCCCAAAGTGACCCAGATGGCTTTCATGGCTAAGGAAGGATTTAAACTCAGAGTTTTCTGCTTTCTAGCCTAGTGACTAAACTGGCTAGACCACTAGACAAAACACATAATGCAAGAGCCAATGCATCATTCTTGCCAAAGTCTGGATTTCTAAAATGAAAATATTTAAATATTTCTAAATGGTTGCACTTTCACAAAATTGTAAATATAAAATGTCATATAAGTGCACCAGCATTTCAGGGACAAAACTGTCGAATATTGTCATGTTTTATGTTTTTTCAGAGGCCACCATGCAACTTCCTATGGTTGTGCTCGGTCAATCCCCACTAACTTCTTTATATATTGGCTCCTGTAATACTCAACCTGCTTTCCCAGAGGAAATAAAATAAAAAATAACACTTACACAAGTCTTTTATCAGGCTTTAGAAGCTTATTGGAGAATTCACTGAGGATGATGAGAAAATTTAAGTTAGGAGGTAGGCACTTCCCTTCCATTCCAGCTGCCCCTTGGAAGGCAAATTCAATACCTTCCCTTTCAACAGGAGTAAGGAAGAAATGGAAACAGAAAGGATATTTACAACATGGACATCTTTCAAACAGAAGACTACGGGACAACATGTAGCTGGCACATACTTGTGTATCATAGCTACTGATTCTCGACTTTTCACCTGGTCCCAGCCAAATGTCAAAGAAAAGCGTCGGGCAAGCTCTTTAATGTTGTTAAAGGAAGTGGAGGAGGAATCCAAGCTATTGCTGCTACTGCTTCCATCACCTTGGCTTTCAACATGCTTCTGAAACAGCTGCAGATCACAGGCATTGGTTTAAGGTTTATAAGCAATAAAACAATCCCCAAGAGGACCTGGCATTGAACCAACAGATTCCTTGCTCAGGAGGCAAGCATACACCAATTTATACAATAATTCAGTTATATATTTTAAGAATCCCACCAAGCTGAACAAGAATGTGAATCGCACAAATCAGAATCAAGAGCAGGAAGTTTAAGGAAGAGAACAAGATAACGTTAGCATGCAAAGACATATAGAAATATTTGCTGCAAAAAACAAAAACAAATGTTCCTGTTTAAAACAAGGGTTCCAATTTTTATAATGAGCACAAAATACTCTTTCTCATAAGTATCAGAAAGAGCAATTATTTGTCTCAAATTATGTGCTGCTGATTACAAAGAATTTTTGAGAAGTATTTCATTGCTCATTTAAAAACCAGTATACTTTTCTTTTAATCTTGACAAAGTTCTATTTTTATTTACTATATTGCATTACAGCATACATTATTGCAGATTAAATTTTAGTACATGCCCTTAAAAAGTAGAGGACAGAATAGTGTATATAAATAAAACGTAGCTGATAAAAATTGTTCTCTTCTAAATTTTGCTTTGGAATGGAAATCTGTAGCAAATTAAATCTGGAGTTACAAATCCATATTTCACATGCAAACATATGCCCAGGATAGGGTGAACATTGAAAAATAATTAGGGATTCTTGCAGCCAATTTTTCACTACAAATTATCTTCCTAGGTGTATTAGTTAGAAATAGTTCATTTTATTATTTACACGTATAATAAATACTTAAACTATCTAAAACATGTACTGCTCATTTGATGCATTCATTCTGATATACCCCTTTATTGTTTTAATCTGTTAGATTTATGTGAATTAAGATTTCTGACTTCCTGCCAACTTCTCCATTGACTTTAAATTGACTTTACTTGTGAGAAACCAGAAGGGAAGGTCACAAATTGTGATCATGTAGACCATAGGACTGCAATGGTTAGAAATATGTGTAGTTGTAATCATGTGATTGCAGAGGCTCTGCAATGGCTGGAATTTCAACAACTAGTCACATCACTGTTTTAAGTTCAAATGGTCACTGAACGAGAAGCATCTGTGTTCAATCATGTGTTCATAAACACAAAAAGAAAAATCTATGCTGTAAGGACGTAACATTGCCAATATAGGTAAATTTCATTATGAGCTTACACCACCATAGGACAATTATCAAGTGGGCCTACAAAAAATGAGGCCTGCATGTAAGCCTAAGCATTAATCTATTTGAAATTCATCTATTGAAAAGCTAGTATGCAGAGATAGTTCCTAAAGTGTCCCACAGTAATGGAATTTCTTTCCAATAGAGATCAAGCGTATCAAAGGCTAAGCTATTTTTATATTTAATTTAAAACCTTATATTTAATTTTAAAAATTTATATCAGGAAGATTTTTAGAGACACAAATTAAATCAAGTAAGAAAGACTTTTCTGTAGGTTTATTATATTTTAATGCTTTATATAAATGGTATTGAAGTGTTAATGAAAAAGTACCTAATTAAAAGGTACCAATACAGCTAAGAACATCAATCCACCTATATATCCCAATACAAAGGAGAAAGCATACTCCATTTACCCATGCAGATTGGTTAGACCATATTTTAATCTGCACTATTTCAAGTTCAGTCTAAACTGGACCAGTTGCCTATGTGATATGTAAACACAGGCTCCTGACTGTGTGAGCAGAACTTACAACTTATTGAATGCCAGGAGACTCCCCTTATCTCACATTTCAGGGGATAGCTTATGAAACTTCTTAAGTTCATTTTGATAACATGTGTGAAATCCAGTGAGATCATATATCAGCCGCCTGAAGGGGGATGTTCTGAAACCTGGAAGCTGCCATGGATATTAGCTAATTCTAAGGAGTAAAGCAGGATAACTGTGTAAACTAAAGCGATACCTTCTGTGCAGCTTGTTTGGAAAATATGTTGCTAGTAGTTATCTCAATGGTTTTGCAGCCTGTGAGACCATAAACGTCTCTCACTAGATCTTTAAACAAACAGTCAGCAAAATACATTTGCCCTATGAGTTTTTGTTAAAAGAGCATTTTTCCATTTATTTTGTTTGTTTAATCTTAATTTGTGATATGAAATAGCAAAATAAGACGCTATGGTTCAACGGTTGTCACACACATATGTTTTCCTTTGTTTCTATGAATTCTGCTCTATATATTTACTGTATTTATGTGACAATCAGTTATCTCAGTCAAATGGAAGACTCATTACTGTATATTCTCTTTGAATCCCTTCATTCGCAATTGTCCGTTGCGGGATTCTGAAGAGACCATTGGGAGGAGGGCTAGGGGTGAAGAGGCTGAAAACTCCTTCCCTTGCCATTTCTTCAGTCCCTCAACTCTTCCAATCAGCCTTCTATTAACACTCAGAATTGTGCCTGTGCCTCCAAATTATCTGAGTTCTTTGCCTTAAATTCATATTTCAGCTCATTACCGAGTCCTTCTTGAAAGTGAAATCAGACCCAAATTGTTCCAACTCATATCCCTAATAAATAATAGAAAACCTATAGGGGCTCGCGCACATATGAACACATACACACAGAGTTGATGTTGTTTGGGCTTCCAAATCTCATGGCTTCCCATTTCCTTCTTGCAGAAACCACTAAGGAGAATCTAATCCTGGCATAAAATTCGGGTAATTCTTCTGTATTCTTCTGCAATTCTGTACTGATTATTTTAATCAATGATGACTTCCCTGATTCACCTAACCAGCACAAATCCTTGTTGATGCAATCTGTAGGAAAATTTGCAGGATCACCAAAAAATTCATTCCAAAATGCAAAGATCAGGAATTCATCCTGCCCTCTTCCAAAACTTCTCTGGCAAACCTCCACAAGAGTGCAAAAACATCAGCTAGGTTGTATGTTGTTATGCTAGCTGAGATAAACATTGTCCCAAATGCTGTGTTAATTGCATCATGGCATTTTGCAGATTAGTGATTTGTAAACCTACCTGTTGGTGTTGCAGTAAAGCTACAGCAAAAGTGCTACAGAGAAAATGGGGTTCCCTGAAGGTTGGATACCATTTCTATGAACAAGGGTAAGATTCTCTACCTCTTTTAAGAGAATGGGACTCCAAGTTGATTAGAACTACACTTTATTGAGATAGGCTATTGCAATAGAATATTGCAAGTCTTGCATTTTTCTTTTTTCCCCTCTTACACTCCAAGAAGTCATAGAGAAATCAGTCTGAATTCCTTTCTAATACTTTCCTTGTTTCCCAGGCTCTGAATAGTTTCTCCAAGGCATCTTCACTGCTACCTTCAGGCTCCAAATAAGAATACTGGCTGACATCCAGTGACATCTGCACATGGATAAGTCAACCAGAGCAAAATATCCATGAAAGCCAGTATATCATGATTTCTTAAGGCAGTGCAAGGAAAAGATCCCAATCAGCAAAACCAAAGCATTTGTTGACAAAGAAAGAAAGAATTTTTTCATAATCTTCCTAAACACAAGAAGGTAATGTTGAAGGAGAATGTCAAGCCTTATGCTTCCCACTGCAGAGTGACTGCAAACTCAAGTAATAATTACTGACTAAAACTATCCATTCAGATAGAAGAACTGAATCCATGTAAAATAGTCCCCCAGATCCCAACTTTTGTATCCATAATCAAAGGTATCAAACACTGACAAAAGATCTAACAAAAACAAGAAGGGTAATTCACCATTAATGTCTGTGTTCTACCAGAGCAACTAATTCAATTTCTACCCCATGGCTGAGTGTGAACTCGGTTTGGCATAGATATCTGTTTCCTGTAAGACCTTCTGTAGCTAAGGATGAATGATTTTGTACAACATGTGAAAAATGGCTGGATATACGGTTGAGAAATGCACAACAATCTCTGTTGAGAAAAGTGCCATCACCTGCTTCCTCTGAGAAATCTTGACAATCCACCAGATACTGCTACTTACATTCAATGTAGCTACTTACATTCAATCTGGCTGCCCTAAGGAGCCAGTATGGACGTGAAATAATCGCTTCAAACCAGAAAGTTCTACCCATTTCCTTGAGTTCTACAAAATCAGAAGAATCCCAGATAATCACACAAGACCTTATCATTGCTGCCGACTCTGCAAATTGATTTCAAACTGAGAGCAAATTGAAGTGACATTATCTACAAAGAAATGAGCAAATGTACTTGGTGTGCTGACAGTCACTATATCCCATCCATCTTTCCCCCAAGGGTTCCAGGTAACACTGAATAGGCCTAGCAATTGGGAATCTATAGACATGTGTGAAGAGCTGAGACTTTGCTGCTCTTATTGCCAAACTATAGACTTAAACCACAGCTCACATCAATTCTTGGTCACATTCATGCCTTGATTTTTGCAATCCTCACTCCAGGCATCTTTTCAAATGTTACAGTTTCCTAAGCTCCTTGGTAAACCAGAGATAAGCTTGGGGTTACACACTCTCATAGGAACCATCTTATCTGGAGCTCTGATACAGGTTAAGTTCTCAACTTATGATTATAATGGAGCCTGCTCCTTACCGTACCAAATCCTGAGGGTTTATGTAAGAAATTTGTCTTTTCGATCCAGGAACATTCCACACTCTGCAATCCCATATACAGTTAGAGAGCTAAAGAAGTCCTCTAACTCATCTCTTCATTCTCCCATTCCAAGGAAGGAGCCCTTCATCCTCTCTAGCTCTTTCCAGGACTTTCCAACAATATTTTAAAATAACATGACTACAAGATTTGATAATCTCCTAATCAAGTATTTAAAAGAGTGGGATCCAGAGGTGCATGGAGCAGACTTCCATGATCTGGTAGCTATAATAATAATGCAGGATGAGAAGTCATTTTCATTTTTTTTTTAAATCCCCCTTTTAATCAAAAAAGATTGCAATTAGCTATCATGAATCAGGCTACCTTCTGCAAGTGAAGCTCTTTCCTTTGTAGACCACCAGGAATAGATGTAAATGCATCATATTTTCTAAGGTTCATTGCCAAAATAATATTCCTGAACTATTCTCACAGAAAGCATAGCTGTCCAGAAAAATATTCTCACCTGCTGTAAGCAGAGGATCAATGTTCTTGCACTTTGAATTTTGTTGTTGTGCCTTGTCCGGCTCAAAGTCTCTTTAATTATATCTCCAAAGTCATTATATGCCTGTCAAATGGAAAAACAGAAGATAGCTAAGGAACAGTCATAAACTCAGAAATCAGAAGCCATTTTTTTTAAAAAGGCTACCATTTAATTGATAACTAGGAATAGTCAATACTAGATACGCATAAAATGTTTCAAATCTGAAATACTCAAAACAAATTGTGCCCAGCTTAGCAGGAGTGTTTGGCCTTTCTGAACTTGGGGTAGCTGTTTCAAAACAGGTGTTTTGAACTCAAAACTGGATTGTTGCTTGTTGAGAACATTTGGTCTGAACAGTATTGGAACTTTTCCGATATGCCCAGAACAGCTGTCTCACATTTGTAGAAATGTTCCAGGCATGTAATGTTCTGGATACTATTAATATTTGCAGTACAATCTTCCCTATGGCTAGATAAAAGTACACAACAATGTCCAAATTCATGTCTACAGTTTGGATAACCAACATTTTGCACCCAGGCGTGCTAGATTTTAATTTTCTTCAGCCCTTGAAAACAATTAGGGAGCTAGAAGTTATAGTTCAAAATATATGGAGGGCAGGTATATAATTGTCTACTCCTAATTTATAGCCTTCCAACCTTAGCTTATTTTGCACATAACTTTATTCTATTTGTGACATAGCTAATTTGTTTAACTCAAACTCAGATTCAATTAATTTTATTAGAATCCATTGCCAATAAAACATGTTTAGAAACATATTTAAAGCAACACAAAACCCACAGAAGAGTTAAGAAGAAAAATCTGACAGTGTTTGATCACATAAAGATTTAAAAAATATTCCACTCAATACTATCTACAAGTCTTCCATAGAAGTCATGATGAAATTATGAACCGTTGCTATCACCACACCAAGGACACAGTTATATAACTCGCATCATTTACATCACAGTTCGCCAACCTTTCCAGCTTTGCGGACCGGCGGGGAGTGGTGGTGGTAGAGGGGATGGTTCTGCACATACAGCCAGCCAACCCATGCATGCAGCTCCATTTGCACAAGTGGTGTGCACACACGCCCACTCCTCACATAAATGGAGCATATGTGCACCTGCAAATGAGGCACCTGCCGATTCCACAGTCTGGTTGCAAACAGCTCACACCCCACTAGTGGGCCGTGGCCCACAATTTGGGGAGCCCTGATTTACATAACACCATTGTAGCGTGCCTGATGTCACTTATTCCTTTTGCCCCCCACCCTGCCCCTACCCATTGTACAAAAACACGTGTTTCCACATTATAAAAAAAGATGTTGAGACTCTAGAAAAAGTACAGAGAAGAGCAACCAGGATGATTAGGGGACTGGAGACTAAAACATATGAAGAACGGTTACAGGAACTGGGCTTGGCTAGTCTAGTAAAGAGAAGGACCAGGGGAGACATGATGGCGGTCTTCCAATATTTAACGGGCTGCCACAGAGAGGAAGGGGTCAAGCTATTTTCTAAAGCGCCTGTAGGCCAGGCAAGTAATAATGGGTGGAAACTGAACAAGGAGAGATTTAACCTGGAAATAAGGAGAAACTTTTCTGACAGTGAGAACAATCATCCAATGGGACAGCTTGCCCTCGGAAGTTGTGGGAGCACCATCACTTGAGGCTTTCAAGAAGAGATTGGACTTCCATCTGTCAGAAATGGTGTAGGGTCTCCTATTTAGGCAGGGGGTTGGACTAGATGACCTATAAGGTCCCTTCCAACTCTGATTATCTGTTTCCCTTTTCAAGCATTCATATTAGATACAAGGAACATGCTTTTTGATTAAAAGCAATAGATTTCTAGGCTTTAATATGCCAAGGTTTTCTAAAATAGAGTATAAATGTGTTACTTCACAGATATGGTTGCAATATATATAAATTTTATCACAGATATGGTTGCAATGTATATAAATTTTATCAGAAATTATAAAATTTATTTCCATGCAGATTTCCTTCAGAGTGAAACAACAAAAAAGTTCATAAATAAAATAATAAAATAAAATAAATATTTCTCTAGCTATCATTAATTGGTCTTTCATAAAATCTATGGTCAACTCTTTATATTGTGACCCTCCACCAATGGAATAACATTCACATATTTACCAAAAAATCAGAGGTTAATTTTATAGCGCTTGGAAGACATCAAGGGGAATATGCCATTACCTTCATATAATTCTTATAGATTTCAGCAGCAGCTGTTATCTCAACAACATTACAGATGATCAATTTGCAGTAAGCTGCAAGGAGGCATCGCTTTAAATGCAAAGTATCTAGCTTCTGGTTTTCCTTTACCTTCACATCACTTTCTGTCGTATCTGTAGAGAGGAGTTTGATTAGGTTTCATTCTAAAATGATAATGAATGATATATTTAAAAAACAACAGACCCAAGTATTTCATTAGTTCTCTAAACCATCACAATCATATCATCTTAAATGTACTTCCAATAGAAGTGAATATATGCAGCTGAGGGTTGAACTGTAGACTCCTTAGTATTCTCTGAACTTGATGGTTTGTTTGCAAATAGCATCAGTGTGCACTGATGGTGTTACCTAGTCAGGTAATGAAATGTCTGTAAGTGAACAAGCAAGCTCACAAAGCACAAAAAGACTCCACAAAAGACTGCTTTTTAGATAAGAGATGTTCTTTGCAGACATCATAGTGTTAGTTCTTCACTTGCTATTAGGAGTAGCACTTGAGTTTTCTACAATTAGGACTGGAATTTCAGTCCCTAAGTGGTGAGTCATCACACAACCAGGCTTGAACTGACAACCATTTTACTGTGGTTGTTAAGTAAATCACCATGATTAAGCAAATCACTTGATCATTAAGTGACTCTGGCTTCCCCAATGGACTTTGTTTGTCAGAAGCTGGCTTGTTGGAACTTGGCTTGGAAGATCACAAATTGCAATCATGTGACTGCATGAAGTTGCAACCACCCTAAATGAAAAAGTATAATGTTTTTGACGCATTTTTTTCTTCATCTAATTTTTTTAATTTATTTTTTTATTTTAAGTTTTTAATATTTTTTAAATTTAAGTTTTAATTTTAAATTTTAAGTTTTCTTCATCTAATCTTAGGACTTGTGTTGCAAGCAGATCACATTTTAGATGATATTTATGCAGAAATATTAAAATTTCAAAAGGATTCACAAACTTTTAAGTACTACTTTTAACTATCTATCTTGTTCTGATTATCCTGAATGATGGAATACAAAGTGAAAGAAGCAAGCATCACCGGAAAAAGGCATTTGCTGAAAAATATTTGCTGACCTTTGGTTTCTACTTCCTCTTCAAAAACATGATGCCGAATAAATAAGAGCATTTTTGTCTGAAGAGATGTACTGGGAAGGTATTCCAGTAACCCCGCAGCATCATTATTGCTTGAATCCTGATGACTTAGAATTAACAGTAGATCACACAGTATCATAAAAGCCTATAAGTACAAACATCAAAAATGACTTACACATCTTTTAAAAATATTTATCATAATATTATTCTGCCTTCCTTTTTCAATTAACATGCAAAGTGAACTAATTCTAAATTGAAATTATAAGGATCACTGTTTTAAGCAATGCATATTGTTTGTATGAATTTATATTCAACATAGTACAAATCTGCATAAATAATCACATCTATAATCAAAGACAATGAGTAGTCTAATCAAAATACATATCACAGAAGATTGTATAAAGATATTTCTGTTTAAAAGAGTACTGATATTTCCTACAATTCTTCACTTCATAACCACCATTGTGGTTTTTCAGTTAAAAGCAAGAAGTTAGGAAAGACTTTAAAAGCCAATGAATTAATGGTTCAGCCCAACAATTACAGAACAGTTGAGCTTTGTGGATAGGAGACCTCCTTAGAAGTTTCACAAAGTTCCTTGAGAATAATGGCCTATTCAGAATTTACTGTGCTCCTGGGTAGACTTGTACTCTTATTTAAATTATGGATATATGAATTTTTCATAACTCCATCCATTATCTTGATATTCCTAGCTTATTTGACTCAAATTGCCTTGGACTTCTTGGATTATGACTTGATTTGTTATCTTGGTATGCGTTTTGAATGCCTTTTAGATTATCTCCCAATTATCTGGTTTTCTCTAGACTGCTTTTTCTGCTGAATTATTTGGTTGAATATTGATTCTAAGATAAATTATAGCCCATCCCAACTATGCTTGCAACTCTGCTAAACCCACTTAGCTGATATGGGACATCTTCCCAGTTTTCTAAAGACTTAGATTGAGACACCCCAAAACTAGGAGTGGAGACATTGTTTTTTAGGTATGTGAACTTAACCATACTGTCATTAATTCAGGGCATGCTACAAATTTTAAAAGAAACCATGTTTTTACAACAATTACCTTTTCACGTAAGTCTCTGTTATAGTGGCTGAGGTAGCTTGTGCAAATATTGCAGTATTGCCTCAAATGTGTCCTCAAAAGAAATATATTTTCCTTTAAAAAATAGAAACCAGAAGAATATGTTTATGTTGTTGTGGTTGTTATTGTTGTGGTTATTATTATTGTTGTTGTTGTTGTTATTATCTCACCATATTAGATGTGATGAAGTTAGGAAAGGCTCAAGTTTTATTTGATTTTTCTTGGTGCGCAAAGCTGAAAGCCAGGCATTGTTTCAATGGATAATGACCAACATAGTTCAAAGTAAACACCTTGTTGAAGATTATTGCAAATAAGGTATTTGGCTTTCCTTAAGTTAGAAGTACATGCTGCCTACAAGCTTGAGATTTCAACCTGACATTTATTGAAACCATGGGAACAAAACAAGGGGATTTGGGAGGACTGTTAGGATAGGAAAGTTTCTTTTTACTTAAGAAACATCCTTCTTGCTTATTTGAAGCCTCAGAGTTCCCAGTCCTCACTGAAATTCTAAAATATCAATATAAGTCTCTCAAATGCTCCTGATAGTTTTCATCCTAAATTTATTTGTAATGAAATTACCAGAGCCAGATGACCCTTTCATATTCAGTGATAAATTTTTGAAATGGTGAACCATGCAGGCAAGTAAATATATTGTATGGTTGCTTTTCACACCAGAAAATAACCATGGTGTCTCTTCCTCTTATATTAGCAAAACCATGGGAGAAAAAGCTATTTTCCCAAGACAACCTATCGCCATGCAAGTAGGTTTAAATTTAAATGCCTCTTGTTATCAGTTGTTTCCAAGACAACAAGATATTCATTGACTATTTCAGTGACAATAATAAGTACTCTTTTCACTAAGAACAATTAGTTCAGTCTAATGGTTCTCATTTTTGAATACTTAAATGAACAGAAATAGATATACAAAATACGCCATCAATCAGATGGAAGGCATTGTTAGAGATTTTCATCATACCAGATGGTAACTTTTACCTGCATGAAATCTCATCATTACATGGGAAGTGCTAACCAAAACTAAATATCAGGATGCGGAATTTGTTTCCCAAAGGAGAACTGAAGCAATATCTGGAAGTTCCATTTGAACTATTCAATATTTCATCTTTGAATGTTACTGGGTTAAAAAAGCTGAGACGTATTTTTTCAGATAATTAAAGTGCTGATGTAGGTTATGAGAAATCTTAGGAAGAAATATGAGGAAGCCTGATTAATGTCATTTCCTCTTTATATTCTGAAATTTTCATTTCAAATCACATTGTTTTGATTGGTACAAATATTCAACAGCTTTTCTTCTTATTCTATGTTTAATAATCTGTCACAAAATCCAGACTGTTATGGAACAAACTGGACAAGAAGTTCCACTTTAGTTATTTTCCACAGAATTCTATATACCCCTTAACATATCTCCTCAGAAAATCAAAGTGCCCATGCTAAGAACCAGTAATTTATTTAAAATATCACAAACATTTGCAATATATTTAATTGTTTTGGATACAATCTCATAAGACACCTGAAAGAAATTGTACAAATATAAAGCAAGGCTTTAATGGGATTTCCTTGCTTTTTCCACTATACATCTACAGACTGGATACCCCACCTATTGTGATATGCATGTTGCAAGCTAAAGCAGTTTATAATAGTAAGAGTGAATAAATAAATAAACTAATAATATATATCCCAAAATTATATACTTTTTAAAAATACATACAAATTATATTAAAAAGCAATCTTGGCATGACTTTCTACAGCTTGCGGCTATTATACATATGATCAAAAAATATCATGATCTTATCAAGGTTACACTGATTTCATAATTCATAGGTTATTTATACCTAAACTTGTTATCCTCCAAATTAAGATGGCCCTGATATTATACATTGAATATCATTCTATTGAATTAGTAAGGAAAAATTGAAATAGAATATATCTTGTATATAAATGTCTACATTGTGTCTATGAACTACCTCCTGTATTAGAAGTATGAGTTTGAATATTATTATCACTCTAAATCATGGGTGTCCTACCTTTTGACTTGCCTAGGCCTCAATGAGTAAAAGGGAATTGTCTCGGGCAGCATATAATATATAATATAGTTAATGTATATAAATCACATAATAATATTGGGAGGCTGTATTACTAGCTGTCCAGGTTGGACATCCCTGCTCTAAACTGACTAACACAGATAGATATGCTTTAAAAAATCTTGGTAAGTAATTCCTAATCATTGTTATGAGCCAAACCTTGGAAGACGGAGACTCTGTCATTGAAGGAAGCTGCCAAAGTAGTGCAAAATAAGCACACTGTAAAGAAGGCAAAAGAATCTGCAAAAGAGACAAACAAGCAAAAGCATGATCACAATTTAAATATGTCCTATCCAGAGCCCACAAAAACTTGTATTATTATGATAAATCTAATGTTTTAGCTGCAACAGATTACCATGAATAATACAAGCTGAATCACTGAATTAAGAATGTGTTTTGCCAAATTAATTGATTTCATATCAGCTGAAATTCAGTTTAACGAAAGGCAAAATTAGGGAAGTTCATATTTAACAAAGATGTTCAAACATATATCCAATGCTTGGTTAAAATTACCTGAATAGGTAAAGGTCTCTGTTCCGAATCAGAAACAAGTAGTTTATACATCTTGTCATACAGGTTCCATTTGGTGAGATCATGGGCACTACATAATCCAGAAAGAAATAAAACATAAGCCCAAATCTTTCAAAGAGTCTTTAACAACTTCATTTTGAATATTATGTTCCTACTGACACACACACGCACACACACACACACACATATATATATTCATTTCAAGCAATTACATATAGGTATTTGATTTAACTTCTGCTAAAATACTTTTGTAACCAACATTTTGTATTAGAGTAAGTTAATGCATTGTGTTGAGATCATCTAGCATACATCTAGGGATTAAAAGGCTCAACAGGACATTTTGTAAAGAAATTAAATTTATTCAAAGAACAAATATAAGCAGTCATAATTTAATGCATGGGTGGGGCACAGAATTTTGAAACCTTTTACAGTTTTCACATAAACTCTTTGACTATTATTTAAAAAGAAATTTTAATTCTAACACTAACATTTTAACCAGGGAGCTCACTCTCTCCTCCCTCCTTGTGCTTTGTCTAAGGATCACAGATAGCATATTAAGAGATCACCAAAAGTAGAGGGGGCAAAATGTTTGGTCCAGTTTTCCAGTAAACTGAAAGGTAGAAAATGGATGCTATGTCTCAGAAGGCTGAAGTCAAAAAGTAAGCCAAGCAGACGATGAAACGGAACATATGACAAATTTATGTAAGAAAAGCTTTTAATGAAAAGCTTTTCATTAACCTCTACTCCTTAGCCTGAATTTCTGCAGTATGGCAATCTAGCCTTAGAAACTAGAACTCTCTAGTGATAGCAAATCACACCTGAGTTATTCTCAAGAACCCCATTAGTCTTAAAAGAATTCTTCCCCACAGCACTGAGCATTGCTTCTTTCAGCCTTTGATACTTGATTCTGGATCACCGTACTCCTCTGGACATAGGGATTATGCCCCAAAATCTAGGCTGCTATATGAAATGCTAGGCCTGAGAGGTTGGTTGTTCCCCAATAATCTCATGGGGCTTCAATGGCTTCTCAAGCCACTCTCATTAGATCCTTTTTCTCAGAAGACAAGCCATTTAAAAGTACTAAAGTTATTTTAAAGTTTGTAATGGGTCTTAAACATTCATTTTCTCCTACATCCTTCCAATTCAAAACCAAAAGGGGTGGGTGGGAGGAGACTGAAATTTTTCATCCTTGTTCATTCCAGAGGGGAGTCTGTGATCTGTAAATGAGACAGGGAATCCAGACCACTAGCTACAACTTGGTTCTTTCTCTTTGACTGTGTAGGCAAAGCACGTAATTCTAACTATACTTGGTTACACAGCATCAAAATGTGAAATGAGCTATTGGAATAAAAAAAGATCTCACTTATGAAAAGCAGCTATTTGTCTCAAAGAGGACGTCAGATGCTGAATTCCTTCTTCTTCTGCAGAAACACCGTCTTCCTAGAATCATATGCAGAAAGGACAGAAAAGGCTGAGCTGTGCTTGAATAGCTAATTGCCTGTGCTCATTGGAGGCTTGCCATCAGTGTTTTTCTATTGCTTGCAGCTATTTAACATTTGAACAAAATGTTAAAATCTTCAGAGGTGAAAGAGGCTAGCTGTATCCCTGTCTCCTCTTCTCTCACACACCCATATCCATGGTCTATGCTCCAGCGCTAGGTACAGTCCCCTTCCAGTTCTTTTCATTTCAATGATTGTTGATGTTGCATGCAAGTTGCCTTAGCAGAAATGAAAGGGAGGATATAAATAATTCTAAAAAACAGAAAAATAGTAATAGTACTAATAAAGTTAGGTCTTCAGGGTAGTCCAGACAGGAAACCAAAATCATGTGTATTGATAATTTATTGTATGGTTACAATAACAGAAACTTGCAACACTTGCCCTATCCCCTTACTGTCCAGAGAACTAGGGAGTTTCCTTCTGGGACCCTTTTCCACTCTCACTCTTCCTCTGGACTGATTCTGTTTATCAATCCATTGTCTAGGCTGTACCTTTTCTTCTTGCCTCCCAAGGATATTATCACAACCCATTACAAATAATTATTATTTCTTTGGTCCAATATGTGGTTTAGCCCCAATACCCCTTTAAAGGTTGACACCTCTAAAGCCCTATGTGGCTTGGGACTGGGTTATTTGAAGGATTTTCTTTTCCCAGTCACATCTACCTATCCCACCAGAGGAAGGAAGCAAGGAAT